>NC_065890.1:14200000-14500000 GCF_905147045.1 Nymphalis io | reverse complement strand
GTAAATAGGTACTGCGGCGATGTTTTGTCTGTTAAAAGCGTTCCAGTGTCTTTAGGTGAGTACCCTAAGGGCTGCCTTAAAAAAAAATCTTGTTCGAATATCAACTTTATTTCAAGACATTTTATTTTGTATTTTTTATATGTGTTACAATCTGCCAAGATAATTTGTTCGAGAAAATTAAGGCTTATTCCGAGATCTCTTTTTTTAAGATACATTTTATATATGTATACCAACTACTTTTTAGTCGCTTGCTTTGCTCGCTTAATTGGAATTCGTTGTTAAAATGTGTATATATATATAAGACTGAAATCTGAATCCCTTGTGCCTGTAGTTACACTGGCTCAACCAACCTTTAAACCGGAACACAACAATACTAAATATTGCTGAGTGATACCTACGTACGTGTTATATTAAGTTTTTTTTTTTTTATAGAATAGGAAGGTGGACGAGCATATGGGCCACCTGATGGTAAGTGGTCACCAAACGCCCTTAGACATTGGCATTGTAAGAAATGTCAACCATCGCTTATAGCCAATGCGCCACCAACCTTGGGAACTAAGATTTTATGTCCCTTGTGCCTGTAATTACACTGGCTCACTCACCCTTCAAACCGGAACACAACAATATCAAGTATTGCTGTTTTGCGGTAGAATATCTGATGAGTGGGTGGTACCTACCCAGACGAGCTTGCACAAAGCCCTACCACCAGTAATAATATA
Source organism: Nymphalis io (assembly GCF_905147045.1). Classification (NCBI taxonomy): domain Eukaryota; kingdom Metazoa; phylum Arthropoda; class Insecta; order Lepidoptera; family Nymphalidae; genus Nymphalis; species Nymphalis io. The sequence goes on along the minus strand of NC_065890.1, from coordinate 14,499,281 downwards.
GTTATATTATATATACAATATAATAATAGTTATAAACACATTTAAATAAAATGTGTTTTTTTAATTCATCTAGTGATCGTCAATAAAAGAATTGGGGCAGACATTGGAGGAGAAATCTTAACCCGTGGGACATTTTTTCGCTGCAATTTTTAGTATACTCTTACAAAACAAAAAATATATTTTTACAAACATAATTATACAGTTATTCCTCTTACATATAATTCCCTACATTATCTCTCGACAGCCTCATTACTAAGTATGGTGTCGCAACAACTCATCTGTTTGATCTTAATCAACGTAAAACAAACAAAACAACGAGCACACATATGTTGACAAAGCGTTAATTGTCAAAAGGACAACTTATTTTGTTCACGAATAATGTAGCCCGTAGGTTATTGTATAAATTATTTATATTATTCATACTAATATTATAAGCATAGAGAATAGTCTGTTTTATATCACGGTTTCATCGGCTATTGACTCAAGTAAGTAACTATACAATGATGACGTGATCGAACAATAACATTTCCTTAAGAGTGAAACATTGGGTTACTGCTTACCTTAATATAAAACGAAAATACCTATTTTTATTTTTCATTTAAACCTATCAAATTATCAGCGAAAATAACGTAATTTGAGTAATTTAAAAAATCTCGTTTGTCTTGCTGATAAATTATGCTGAAATCACTGGACTATTGGTGATAAACTTGTGTAATAATACTTCTATTCCGGGAAATGTGATCACACTAAATTCATACGTAAAAAGAACGTCAAGAGCTGAACCAATAATTATTCAGTGCCAATTCGGAATAGCTGATATAAGCTACTTAATCGACGCGTTATTTAGTAAAAATGAAAATTAAGTATACAATAAACGAATTATCAAAATATAGACGGGTGGACATTTTTGATATGGAGCGTAACGTTCAACACGATCATGGCCCAACTACCACGAGCCCGTTGAAGCCAATCCCATGAATAATTCATCTCGCTCCAACGAAACAGAAATGTTAATACATCACTCTTGATTATACAACGCTAAACATGTTCCCTCATTTCCGAGCTTTGCATGATGTGGTTTAATTTGCACTATGATTATCAAAACGAACTATTTATAGTAATTTCTACGCAACATTTTGATCTATTGCTTCATTATTTATATTATTTTGTTGATTAGTATGGTATATAATAACATTATTATCCAATCCATTTATATATGTGAACTAATGTTTGTCTGTTTGGTTGTAATCGAGTACCTTCGTTGCGATGCGTATTACCTTCGTTCACAGATTTATATAATCTAAGAATGTATTTATTACGAAAATATATTCTATCATGAGGTTGTATTCTTAATGTTAACGCCGATTTTTAAGTTTATTTTATTTAGCACTCAAGTTCATAGCAGCAGGTCATTGCTGTATGCAGCGAAGAACCGTTGGTCCTGCACAATTATCGAAACACAATTTATGCAAAAGCCAGATCTTGCAAAGGTTATCGATAAGCATTCGCAATGTCCATAAATCAAAGCCAGATAAATCTAGATTTGCAGAAATCATGTTGTTACAATTAGGTTTCAGAACAAAGAAAATCGGAAAAAACACTCGGATAAATCGGAGACAACGAACACGAAAAAAAAAATCAAATCTCACAGTGACAAGTGATCGTAACAAAGGAAATATTTCATTAACAAAATGCACTCAGCGCTTGAAGCGCTTTAACTCTTACATTAGGAATTCAGCACTTAAAGAATGATTTCGGATATATTTTGGGGATTGGTTAAAATAGCATTAAATAAATAAAACGTCTATTTAATTTTTTAAATACCATGAAGTGTCCGTTAAATTTAAGTAATTGGAAAAAAAGACGCTAAGAATAATTATGGTATCATTCACACGTCTGTTGATTCTCAGGTGACTTTGGACAATGGACCTTTAATAATTACCTCCAAGTACACGGCAGGTGAGAAGCACGTCATCGCCCTCTTCATGGGGGCCTAGCGTTGTGGTATTTATGACGCGGCCCCATCGGTCCACCACCACAGGTCTCTCTGGTGGTACTGCAACAAACACGGCAATGTTACTGAACAGTTCACTAAAAGTAGAAAAATATTTATATCCACCTTTTGAATTTAATTTATCACGAAATTAAATGTTTTAAAAGCTACAGTGATTAGTTTTCTGAATAGAATGTTTATAAGACTATTTTAAAACAAAATTTCAAAGTTTAACAGTTAATATGCAATTTTATAAAAATATAAAGCATATGTGTATACATTTGTGTAAAATAGATGTACATTTAAACACAAAATAAAACTAAGTTCAACCCAAAATGATGAAAAATAATTTCTCAAATCGGAAGATAAACTTACAAATAAAAACTAGTTTTTTTTTGGGCCCGGAACCTTTCGAGGTGAAAAAAAAAACAATTCACCGTCATAAAAATAAAAATATGAGAAATTCACTATAATGGGACCACGTTCCATGTACCACCGATTACAAAAAAAATAAAAAAAAACATATATCAATCTGCAAAAGAAAAGGCCGAATTGATAACCTTCTTGTTTTCGAAGTTAAAGTTGTTTCTGTTAAAAATAAAAGACAAAAATGACAAGGTGTGAATTTCACTCAAACATAAATATTTATTTTTGTTTAGTTCTTTTCTTTCCGACAACTACTTGGAAACTACAGCGAGAAATGTGAGTGTGGTTCAAACTCGCAGAGTTTCTATATTAGTTTCACTAGTTTTTCTTGAGATTCGCTTCGTTCCAGAGGCCGCAGACAACATTATTGAACTGCTAAATCATTGTACTTGTTAGTTCTTCACAGCTTAAGTAGTCAGCTTAAATATTGCTATCACAAAATAAATACAATCATTTTATATCCCGGGTTTTCAAAGAAATGTATTCTCTAAAATGTCAATCTTTCTTATTATGTTATCCCTGAATGTACATATTATATGCTTGTAGTAATTAAAATAATATATGTATAGATAAGTTTGTGCTTAATCTGCTTACTAGTAATGCTTGAAGCCCCAGAGCATAACATGTGGCTTGTAAGAATACATCCCAATTAACCATTCCCGGTATTTAGTACATTGTACTAGCACAAATACAAGAACGTGTTCATAATTTACTATTCTTTAAAACATTTCAAAACAGTGCCGACCCAATAAACTTCCACTCTAATCACTCTAATTCAGATCTGATTGTGTTACATTAAAACGGATACGATAAACAATAATATGGGAAGATCCGTGAATACAATTAATCAGCCTGATACAACGCAGGTGATTGCTAACAGCACCGTTCGATTACCATTAGTTGGTTCCCATACCGGCTACCAATACATAGCTTGCGGATAAAGGTGTCTTAAACGCGTGGGCAATAAGGGTCGGATTCACTTGCACCACTTGCATCGCGTGGCCTGTGTTTTCCGCCACACCGTGTAGGGTTATTTCGGTGGGGCCCGTTTAAAGCATAAAAGCCCAATTGGGTTTTACATTCGACACAGCGGGCTCGTCCAATCTAACTTTACTCTCTAATTCCGAGTCGAGCCATTGACTGCGAGTAAAAATAGTGAGAATTCATCTGTTCGTTCAAAGGTAAATAAATTCCGAGTTAGCTCACAAACGAACAATACGTTCATTTCTTTAGGTCTGCTTTCACATTCGAAACGCAAATCTTTTTTATTAAAGTGGCTTCAATGCTTATAAAGACTAGGGAAGTCTATTTTGAAATTTCGTAAAGGACATTAAATGTTCAAAGAAAAGTAAATAATTGCATTAATATAATAAGAGTGACTTTATGGTTACAACACGTCATTCTTAATCGACGATAGCAGGATCAAAACCATACATTCACCACTGAATTTTTATGGTCTTACTTTGTGCTTATAATTCATATCGTTGGTGAAGGAAAACATAGTAAGGAAACATTCATGCGTCGAATGAAATTCTGTAACATCTTTTCCCACCAGCATTAGGACAGTAATCGTCTTAGCTTTCAATAATAATTACTTTAACAGTAGCAGTTGTTGTACTTAAATTTGGATATTATTTAATATCTAAATTACTCTAAATAGATGGATGCATCGTATGAAAAAAATCACCAAGTTGTGAAGGACGATACTAGTCTAGAATGATTCTATCTCTATATTTTTTTGACGTTACATTATTTGTAACATGTATAAAGGATTGGATCAATATAAGTTTTCCAAAGTATTGACAAGAGTAAGATCACAAAATGCTGAAAATTTACCCAGACTAATAAAGTTTCAGTTTTAATTTAAGTTGGCTATCTGTTTTTACTTCGTTAACCAAAAGTGCTATAACGTAATGCGATTTAACGAGATTTGCATTCAATTTGAGACGAACCGTCACGGAAACGTTCCGCTTAATAGAAAGACAACAAAGTGATAATCAGATCTCCAGCTCATCTATCGGCATCTTTGATAGCCTTCGAAGTGATTTTAAGTTTCAAACTCGTGCAGTAGATCAATAAAACATTGAGTGCGGTTACAAAAGATACATAGCAAAGCGATCAAGATCGGTTAAACAAAGCGTAAAATCTAACATTTAAGTGGGCAATCTTGCAGAAAAGTATCGGACTAGGAACGAGCGATGAATTTAAAGCAAACGAAATTGAATGGCGGCAGTAAACTGAGTGATCGTGTTTCAATAAAGGAGCGTGAAGCAATCGAATACGGTTTTGTTTCAAAGGCCGATCCAATTAATGCCGGGAATGTCCAGGGCATAATTACACGCGCCCGTAGGGAACTGAATCGGGATGGTACTCATTACCGAAAATACAATAACGGTAATGACATCCAATATATTTATGGCGCCAATAAAAATGACAAAAGTGAGGAGGTTAAATTAAAAACCAATTTGAATATGTTGAATAAATTTACCGTATTTATTATGTATTTATTCATTGTCACTCGTTTCGTGCACGGAGAGAGTTGAAATTATTGTATTTTTTTACCAAGACAATTGTACTGCCATCAATTGTTTCAAGTTAATTTATAGTTTTAATAGTAAAGTTATGGAATTATTTGTTATAAAAAAGGTTTTGTACAATGACATGAAACTATTTTCCGTATTTTCTTAATACGTTATGATTGTAAACAAACCTCACGAGTTTCGCAAGATGGCCGCACAAATAGACCCCTGACAGGCACTTCGCGAGTGATTGAGTATAGTCGGCCACATATTTTATATGAACATTTATCCCTCTGCAAAGTCATGACCCAAATATAATTCAGTACACGCAGACTTTGTTATTATTGAAATACTTGTTAACGTCTCTCTTTCCAAGTTTCTTTTAGTGCTGCTTATATAATATCTAAATAATATATAAATTTCTTAGAAGTATTTGAATTTAAGTTGATTAAAAATGAAAACGAATTGCCTTAAATGCAAACAAATATATAATTGCAATCGCAATTGTACTTAAGTGAATTCTGGTCCAATAACCATTATTCGTTTTGTAAATATATGAAAATATATTTAAATGCGAAGCTTCTTAAAGTTCATTTACTTAGTGTATTGCTTAAACAATAACTGTAATTTTGGCAAGAATTTCATCTTATTCGATGTTGGAGAAATATATAGTGAAATGTTAAAACAGTCACTATAAAAAGTAAAAATGTTTGCTTAGCAGCGAGACCATAGTGAATTTTTAATTACTAAGTTTTTAAAATTTGGAAGATTTATATATGCCATTATACCACGACGTTGTTGTAAGATATGTTATCGAGTTTGATTTACAAGGTAACATATTATTTTAACAAGATATTATGTAAATATGTTACAAAATGGGTAAAAATATTTGTAAAACTGCTCGATTGGATTAATGTGCAAATAGGCATGGTCACTTCTGTTTTATGAACAGCGTGTTGGAACCTCCAGTGAAGTGTAGTTCACGAGTTTGAATATAATCGCTTCCATTTCAATAGGCCCTATTATTTTTACGCATGGAATAAATGCGTTATTTCCACTCTGACATTTATCCGCACTTATCACGTTCAGGTGCGAGGAGCGATAGCTATTAGCATTTCCATGGCATTTCATAAGGTCATGGAATACTCTTTTAAACTTAACATTAAAACTTCTTGCTTCAATAGAGTGGTCTGTGAAGAATGTTCAGACTCACATTATAAAACGTTATTTATACTTTATATGTCATTTTGCCTCAATCGTTTCATTTAATATAGTTTTTTTTTCTCCAATCGCGACGACGGCCACTACAGTCGGGAAGAATGTTCTGCACTAACCGCCCTCGCCTTGCCGGCCCGCAAGATGCCTCTTCACGCCTCTTAGTACCACCTTCGTACATGCGTTTGTTTTATTTTGGCAAAAACCGATTCGTTTACTTTAATTCGTCGTTTTCTTGAAGCGCTTAGGCCTCAATATTTTAATACACTTTTTGTTTGTCGATATCCCATTTATTTGGGGTCTGAGTAGTTTATTATATAAATAATACAAGAAAAATGGTTTTATACACCTTAACGGCCTGAGGCCAACATTTTGCTGATGGGTTGTTTTTTCATCATTGCTTGGTTGAGGAGTGAGCTCGATTGGCCAATGCGCCTGAAACTTTCTCAGTCGATTTCCAAGCCACAGATGCTTAATAACGTCCTAATTACAGTCCATCAATAGTCTAGTCTATGGACTAGTAACCACATGGTCGATATTACGAATATTTTTAGCATACTTTTTTTTTTATAGAATAGGAAGGTGGACGAGCATATGGGCCACCTGATGGTAAGTGGTCACCAAACGCCCTTAGACATTGGCATTCTAAGAAATGTCAACCATCGCTTATAGCCAATGCGCCATCAACCTTGGGAACTAAGATTTTATGTCCCTTGTGCCTGTAATTACACTGGCTCACTCACCCTTCAAACCGGAACACAACAATATCAAGTATTGCTGTTTTGCGGTAGAATATCTCATGAGTGGGTGGTACCTACCCAGACGAGCTTGCACAAAGCCCTACCACCAGTAACATATACTAGGACATCTCCTGTAACACAAAACCTTCAACCATCACATTCACAAGCCATCAACCTTGGGAACTAAGATTTTATGTCCCTTGTGCCTGTAATTACACTGGCTCACTCACCCTTCAAACCGGAACACAACAATATCAAGTATTGCTGTTTTGCGGTAGAATATCTCATGAGTGGGTGGTACCTACCCAGACGAGCTTGCACAAAGCCCTACCACCAGTAACATATACTAGGACATCTCCTGTAACACAAAACCTTATTTGTTAACCTGGCTTTATAACGATGAGTCTTTTTCTTCCATTTATATAATACCTATTTATGAGCCAAGTTTTTAACTTCATTAGGAATACATTTAAAACTGTCAAGCACCAGATAACAATAGTTTTACATTGACAATTATATAGTTTCTGTCAAACATATTAAAGCAATATCATACATGATATTAATTTAATCACTATATATCATACGAAGGAAATTCTAGCGGAGTATGTTAATTAAATTAATAAGCTGACGTACTCGCTTGATGAATACGGGGTGCAAAAGAGACGTTGATTGAACATTCCGACAAACTTCGGGCTATCGATCACCCTCCAAGCTCCAACAATGATTTGAATGTAAGCCGTAAGATACTAACGAGATACTGTTACGTGTTGTGTTAACAATACTGCGACAAACGTGTTATTGTGAACTAGCGGAATCTGAGATAAAAGCAATATTGTTATCGGTTACAATTTCAGACATAAGATTTGTAACTTAGGAGATTTACTTTGTTTCCTCTTTTTAAGGATCAGTTCTCTTAACATTAGGTAACGAACGGTGTTCTTATTTTGTCCATTCATATTTTATGTTAAAAAGATGATCAGAATAAACGTTATTATTAAAATAAAAGTAAAAGTTTTTAAATACGCAGCTGCTGGGATAAGACCTACCTCTTTTTTCTGAGAAGAAGTATGGGGCTTATTCCACTACACTGCTCTAATGTGGTTTGGTTTACTAATACGCTATAATACGCTTGTGGAATTTTTATATCCGATACATGCAGGTTTTCTCACATAGTGGTATTATATACACCCAGGGTTGAACTTACAATCTTCGGCCAAGATCTGTTCCAACTACTGGGATATCCCGGTTCTTAGTACTGCTTTTGAAACAGTTCTGCTTTAAATTCAAGTAATAATGATTAGCATAGAAACTAACAGCAAGACAAGTACTTACCTACAACCGTTAGATTGTATCTAAAACTAGTGGTCTGTGTGTTCCGAAAGTCAACACGGCAGCGGTAGACGCCTTCATCTCTTCTCTTGACGTCTCGTACAAGCAATGACGCTGGAGGTGGTGAGGTGGAGAAATGAGCTCGCGGGCCGAACACTTCTGGTGCAGACCAGTGTCTTGCCTCAGATAGGTGCTTGCCACGCACGTCAAAACTGTAACAAGTAATATTAGGTTAATTTTACGTCATCAAACTTCTAAATATCGGTGTATTTATAGTATATAGTTATGCGAGATTTAATTGATATTTCAAAATATAAATGCTACACTAAACCAGCAAGAAATTCAGTATTAATTTTTCCAAATAAATAAAAGACACTGGTTTATTAATTAAATGAAATAAAAAATTAAATCGCTAAGCAACAATTCACTCCGATTCCATTGTAAAACTATAATGACTTATACGATTACTGTTTGAAATTGTTAATCCAAATTAATGTTAAAAGTATGACGTGTAGTCAAAAATATCTAATTTCGTGGACACACAGTCACTTTCAACATATAAAGTATCGTTTAACGCTTTTTACAGTTAACACTAAACTTTTTTTTTTTTTATATTTGCCGGGATGGCAAATGACTCTACTCCACCTGAAGGTAAGTGGTAGTAGAGTCCAAACGCGACGACGGCCAGTACAGACGGCAAATACGTTCTGCACTAGCCGCCTTCGCCTTGCCGGCCCGCAAGATGCCTCTTTACGCCTCGTTAAACGATTACAAATAAAGAACGATTTTTATTGTTCTCGTATTCACACATATATATTATTAATAGATCGTTAATTGCACGTATTGTCAAGCTTTTGTATATCAATTATGCCAATCGAACACACGACGGAATTTTAATTTTGCTTACAGAATAGCCCTAATGTTGTCAAAAACTATAGACTTCTCCGAAAGAGGATATTTGCGAACGACAGGTATTTTACGAGTACGTTCGTATGTCGGGCGAATATCGATAACTTCCGACGGCAGACCACATGTCATAGCATGAATGGTTGGATGAACACTCATATATCTTAACCGTAAAATGTGTTCGTATGATAAATGTTGTAAATGTATAGAGAGTACTTATGTGAATATTTATAATATAAACAAAAATAGGTCGTTAGTAAGAAATTAAATTATAATTCGATTCATAATAATTTTATCATAATAATAGTATTCTAAAGAACATTCACGCGAGACGGACTTTTGTTGCTTTATCTCTAAATATTTTTCTTCTGCTCATTATCTAACTTTCTGTTTCTTATTCTATGAAATAGGTTAAGGGGTATGTTACCTTCAGCATTATTAATTAAAATATTACTTTCCTAATTCATTATCTTAAAACTGGAGTTGATAAAAGTAGTAAATAAATGGTTCATTAAAATCTCAGCAAATTTCATCCAGGTATCTAAGCTGGTGGGTTTCCTAATGAAAGGAAAGAGAGATTTTAAGTATTTTAATGAAAAATAAGAATTTTAAAGTTCTTAATCCATAAGAAAAGGATAACGCCACAGCAACGGTAATCCTCTTAAACCAATAGAAATATCCATTTTTCATCACGACCTCTCAATTTTTATTATTTATAAAAAAATGTTCTACAAAAATATAGTACTTTGCGTTAATTTTAATAAACTCGCTCCAAATCGTTCTGTAAGCTTTTAACGGAAAATTAGTGCTATAAAAACGGTTTTTCATCTCAATAATTTTTTCATCATTACGGAAATATTTTTATCTTAAACTGTTATTAGAACGCTACATTCGCATTTTTTTTAACCTTAGAATATAATCAATATATTTAAATGTTAATTAAATATGTTTTGGATTTTTGTGTTTCTGGTATCTGAATATTTCAGTATGTATAGTTATTATGGAATACTGTGTCAGCTATTAAAAATATATGCATATATAAGCCGGTGCTAGCTTAAGACTTCCTGATCTGATTTCAGGATCATAATCCCCTATGCTGCATGCTTCCATTGAAGTAGAGGAGTTACAGGAGAGTTTAACTGTTTACAGTATGTGTGTACACTAGACTTGTGTACCACATAGTATAGCGTACTTGCCTCCACTGTCAGACCCAATAAAGTTTCATACGGATGAAATACGATGCAACAATATATGTGAGGTAGGTAACATTTTGAGCACTACATTTTTTCCTATCGCAATCGCTCATATGTTTTATCAGGTAAAACGTAGCGCGTTACGCCTCCCTGTTAAAACAAACAAGAGCTACAAACGGCTGGTCCCTACCATAAATCATGTGGAACCTCACACGACCCATAATTCTACAATAGCGTAGAAAATTCAAAAGGCAAGAGGCACAAAAAGAAACGAGTGTATAATCATAAAACGGATTACAACGATGAAATATACCGAGGGTCTTATGGTCCCACTCATCGGTTTTATTTTCATGTAGATTATTTTAACCACTTTTGAATGTGACGTTTGAAAGGTACTGTTGCGTTTTTTTCCGACAACGTTGGGTCTTTGATACCACGTTAATATTTTGTATGATACTAGCAAAACTTGCCTTTATTTGCATGTAATGTACTCGGATACTGGCAAAGTTTTCACTTTCCTCTCATGTGCTTGTTATTATGCTTGTTTCGTGATGGACAGCTACAATAAAACTGACATATCGTATCTATCAAGAAAGATCTGCAGAATACATTAAATAAATAATCGAAATAAAAAAATATCTTTTCATATAAAAATAAAATCACAGCTTTTAAATAATAATAAATAAAGCTGAAATTGAACGAGGAAACAGTATTTAAAAAAATATTTTTTATTACATTACAAAATAAATTAAAATTCTTTTTTCTTTTTTATTAATATCTAATATTGGTAGCAATCCATTGATACATATACAAGTACCCTATTCGAATCGAAGAAGTGGTAAAGATGATCAAACCAACAAAAACAAATTACATATTCCATGCGATGATCCATGCTAATAATTATTAATTTATGATATATAATGCACTGCACGCAGTTCTTGATTAATATATTATGTACAATACAGCACTGTTTATCATTTATATCCATTGTAATTTTACTTTCAAAGTTCTGACAACAACTTTGCCTACATTTACGACACCATATTTTTGTGAATCCATAGTAATTATCATAGAACATTATTTAAGAACTCGACCAATTCTATAGCACCAATTCAATGTCAAAAATGTTTATTTGTGTTTTGAACAAGCTATGCCGACGCACGTGCTTATTAGTGCCACGAAAACATGCTATTATTAAGCAATTTTTTTGAGTGAAAACAATAATAATAAGGACGCTTAGTTCTAGTACGATTAAAAGTCAACAATTGTACGATTTTGACCATGCTGGCTGACTTGTCAGCTGCAGAGGGTACACTGAGCGCGTTTGAACAGGTTTGCTAGCAAATACGTACACCAGAAAAATATGCCAGTTTTACGCATACCCACAATTTTTTTTTTATGAGTTTAACTTTCCGGTCAACATTTGGCGAAAAGGACATTATAATAATTGTTATTATTATAGTCTTATGTCTATCTTCCATTTTTAATCAGTTGAATATCTAAGACAGTAAAAAAAAGTTAATTATAAGGACAAATCAAATTGCAGTCATTTTTTTTTCATTAATATTAACAATACATACATATGTAATAGCCGAATAAATCCCAACATATTTAGGAATTGATTATATACACAAGAATCATATTTTTGTAAAATTCAGCTCCAATATATTTTTTCAAGTCCCTCATCCCGTATTCCGGGAGGCACCTCACTCGCCTTCAGTCGCAAAACGATGAGCCCTGCCCTTTGTCAATTTGCTACATCCCCTTAGCCTGGCGCCGACCGAACAGCAGCGCCCTTAACGTGTCGACGTGACAACGCTGCCTTTTTAAACCCATGACCTCTTTAGCCTTTCTTCATTTTCCCTCTGATTGGTAAAACTTTCTTCTTATTGTTCAATTTTACTTATTTAAAATGAATCTTAAATTATATTTTGTTTATAATATTTAAAGAAACAATAAAAACGTTATACACTTTTACACGTTACTTATGATATTTATCTATGTATGATATCAAATCTAAACTTCGATTAAGATTAATATAAATTCTAATGGAGTGAATTTTGTTAGACTTGTCCAATACAGTTTCTGGAAAACCTTATACTAGAATCGTTTGCAATTACTCAAAACAATTTGTAAATTTCACGTTGTGAGAGAATAAAAATAAAACACCGCCAGCTATAAATCGGCAGACCTTGTTTGTTGCTCACTTTTATCCGTCATCGCATCTGACGGCTTAGGGTGACTGATGTTTCAGGTATTAATATTTTTGACAAAAGCCTTTATTTATTTCCAATTATTGAAAGCAGAGGTAACAATATTGTGTTTCTGCTGCCTGGTTTATTTAGTATAGCGACACGTTCACATAACGGAATTTTATGTTTCATCATATATATTAAATCATGATTTACAATGAGATAAAATGGTTACCGTATAATAAATATGATTTGCAATAAAGGTATATATATATATATATTTGTATGTCTATTTAATGTTATAGGTAAGCGGACGGGCAAATGGGCCAATGATTTTAAGTGGTCGCCACCGCCCATAGACATTGGCGATATAAGATATATTAACCTTTCCTTACGTTGCCAATGCGCCACCAACCTTGGGAACGAAGATGTTATGTCCCTTGTACCTGTAGTTACACTGGCTCACTCATCCTTCAAACCGAAATGGACCAATACTAGGTATTGCTGATTAGCGGTTGAATATCTGATGATGGGTACCAAACGGTCTCGCACAAAGCCCTACCACCAAATAAACGCTATTATAGTTTATCTCTGGATCAAGTATTTATAAGATACATTTAAACTTGTTAAAAGGACAAAGGCATTGTACGCACGCTCAGTATTATCTTGCTTGTATTTTTTTTCAGATTACGAGTTTAGTCCGCTGACACAACCACGTAATTAAGTATAATTATTATAAGTACAAAAAGCCGAGATGGCCTAGTGGTTAGAACGTGTGAATCTTATCCGATGATCGTGGGTTCAAACCCGGGCAAGCAACACTGAATTTTCATGTGTCTGCATGTGTCTAATTTCATTGAAATTCTGTTACATCATTGGAGCAGCGTGGTGGAATAAGCTCCAAACCTTCTTCTCAAAAAAGGGAGAGGAGGCCTTAGCCCATCAGTGTGACATTAACAGGCTGTTACTGTATTATAAGTACAATATAACTTTCAATGATGATTATATGATTCGGTTAGAATTTAGTGCTAAATATTAGTTATTAAACGAGTTAATTGTATATGTAATAAATATTACTGACGATTATCTGATATTTTGTACCGAACTTATTATATTTGTATCAAAGTTTTTTCATTGGTAACGAGGACATTGACAAATACTCCTAGGGCGAGTAGTTGATAGAAATGATGCACTTTTATTTTTTACTGGATAACTAAAATAAAAAGATACATTTAAATAGAAACTAAATTTTGAATTTTTGATCTTCCTATGTCCTTGTACGATAAAACCAAAATATACTCTATTCAAGCAAACTTTTCAAGGACTTTATAATCGTCAATCTATAGGATTTTATAAAGTGTTAAGAGACAACTGCTTCGAATTATAGATTCTACTGTCAAGAACCGACAATAAACTCTGTAATTATTCCTTTCCATTAATAGAATTACTAAAAGGTTGTTCATGTAATTTTATCAAGTATAAAAATAACTATAACAACACGTAGAGTCATCCGTATTAATCTCATAACCCGTTTCCATTATTCAGCGTTCCTCGTTCGTTCAGCGTTCGTCACGACGACGTCTTATTTTATGTTTGTTTATCAAATATGAGCCTCGTCGTTAGGGGAGGTGTTTCAGGATAGCAAATTTAAGCATAGCACCTCCTTGCTCCCTCGTGGCTTTTGATGTTTGATGAAAACGTCTTGTTTATTTGTTTGTAATATGTATCTTAAATGACATTATTATTTTGGATCTTTTAGTTTTTATATAAATAAACGGCGTTGGTTATGAAATTTATTTAGTAGATGTAAGCATTAATTTGACATTCGATAGAAGACACAGCATCGTATGACTAACTAACCCCCTAGACAAAATTTATAGGTAATGCCGAAAATATTTTGTTCTTGAATTAATTACCATAAATAAAATGATATATTAAAAATCTAAATCATATTACGAATTAGAATATAACAATTCAAATAAAACAATAACGTCTTCGATTCGAACGTTGGTATTAAAGATTGACAGTTGGCTTCAACTACCTCACCTCCCAGATATAAAATCCTAAAAATCAATAAGAAATGAAGCGAGAGTTTATTCAATTTCGTTAGGCTCACATGCAGCATTGTCAATTATCGGTATCCAGCTGTCGCTCGCAGGCCGTTATTTTCTCTTCAGCGAATAATGAATCAAAGCACACAGCGATCAAAGCCTCACGTCAAATATTATAATATTCACGAGAATATTGTAATATTCGGCAAATACTATAATATTCGATTGTTATTGCCCATGACAGACGTGACTGTCACTCTCTCAGATTCGAATAAACATTCGATACTGTTATCGATTTGATAAAATTTCTTTGTTACGATATTATGTTACTTTTCCGAGAAGAGATTTTGCGCCTCGGAATGATGAAATAAATATAAGACATGTATAGAAACGGAATTGTGTCTCTTTATTACTTTTAGATTTGATGAAATTGTGGTTATTTTTAGAATTATAACATTATATACGGGTTATATACGGGGATAACTTATAATATAAGCTAACGTACATAGCACATTGTATTATAATACACGAATATTTCTATCAATAATATGAACAAATAAAAAATAGTTAAACCGATACTAGAACACGTGAATCTTAATTGAAGCAGACGAGCACTATTTAGTTTTTATTTTAATACTAGCTGTGACCGCTGCTTCACCCGCGTGTGACTTAAAAAAAATCACTAATAGACCAGACTTATAATGTTTCAGCGTATACAATATTTTTAGTTATTTTTATTATTATTTATTGGTTTTCGCCGCACCCGGATCTAAATAGCCCAACGTATAATTGGAATTACTAATACGAATACACGATAAAGACATAATTCCCTAAATCTACTCCGATATACTTGAATGTTTTTGCCTGTGCTTTATTTATTGTGACTGCAAACGATACCTTCACAGGAAATTGTGTCCTTTTAAAACTAAAACGTAAATCTGTTTTTTTAATATACTTATTATCAATTAACCGACTAACTGGTTTATTTTTCGCCCAAAGAATTGAAATTGCGATTCAAAGGGGAAATGCTGCTAGCATTCTTGCCACCATTCCACGCGGGCACGATTTGTACTATTTTAAACTATTTTTTATTACTATCTGTATATATTTAAGGCTTTACTTTACTTGTCAAACTAACCGTTATATAAATTACAAAGTTATTTACAAACCGAAAATAAATACGTATGTATGTATGAGTACTTTCAAACAACCTACTCAACTACCCGTTGTAACAATTTGTCAAAACTATAAAAAGTACTAAAAGCTGTCTGTGGTCTTATCTCGATATCTTTCATAAGAATTAATACTTTATAAAAACAAAAAAAAGCAAATAATGCATTATCTTAGAACAAATTTAAGAAAAGATATTATGACGTCTACGTATGGGCGAGCATCACCACCATAAGCTGAAGCCTATTTAATATGATTGATCATTTAGATCTAAGTTCAACTTATATTGGAAACACAGTTATTTTATAGCAATTTTATCAAATGTTCGACGTGATTCTTTAAATTGACGTAACTTTATTATTTATAAACCGATTGAAATAAAACGAACACTAAATTTTAAGTGATTTTAACCATAATATATTAGTGAAAATCACACCCAAATCCATTAAGCCGTTTCTAAGATTAGCGTGCAAAAACTCAAAGACAAACTGATAAACAGACAAAATATCCAACAATCATTAATTTGGGTTCTGTTGCGTTGATAAAGGCCTCCGGTAATTGTTGTACTCATACATCTTCCATGTAGAGATAGCGATCAGTTACAGATTTATTATATGTATAGATAAAATAGGAACATCGAACTGCGCTTACATCGCCAATGCGCCACCAACCTTGGGAACTTAAGTGTCCCTTCTGGCTGTTGTCATAGCTTGCTCACTATTCAAACCGGAACACATCGGTTAAACTAAATATTGCTGTTTTACGGTAGAAAATACTGGCCTTGGATAAAGCCCAACTGAATAAAATCTGAATAGCTTATACTTGTATATTCAACTTCATCCAATCAACCCGTTCAAAGTATCATTTTGTTTATAATTACTAGGCAAATGAATACTGCTGTATATATTTTGTGATAAGACAAAGGTATCGTGCTGAAAACTCATTATTATAGTATACTTATTTCTGAAAACATAAATTACGAAACATCACAAGTATCGTGTCGAATAACCATTCACTTCCTTTTTCCTTCGCCCCTAAAACAAGCTAGGCTTTATTGACCTTTTGAAATCATGTAACGTTTTCGACAATACCGAAGCTAAGCGGTTAATTGACCACAGTTTTAGAACTAGAATCCAATAACTGCGTGTCTAGCAGTGAACTCATGGCAGCACTCTTAACACTCAACCTACTTGCGAAGCACCCTCGAAGCGAACCAGAGGCCCTATGATTCATACCGGTAGCTTTCCGGATCGAGATTTATCGCCTTCGAAACATTTGCACGCCTTCACTCCGCAGGACTTCCTTGATACTCGTAATAAATGTGTGCTCCACTTTATTTATGACTTTAGAGAGTGATAGCTTTGTTTGTTTTTAGATATTAAGGCTGGTATACACTAGCGGTTACATTACATTTAGAGGGATCATTTGCTCGTCCTTTTACATAAAAAAAAGAAAAATCTTCTTAAGATGTGGAATCTGTAAAGCAGCAAAATTTTTCGCTTCTCAGAAGAAGGATTTTTCGAGTAATCCACCACGCAGCGCCTTTGTTCATTACAATTATACCTGCTCAGAATTATCTTTCAAAACATTCAATTGTCATCGTATTGTATTATAGAAAAATAAAACAATAACTTACTTTTAGATAAATAAAATTTAAAAAAATTGTAAAATTATACTCCAAACATAAAATATGTATAAACTAATACATGTATGTAAAACATAATCGAATACCAAGATGCACAAGAATTTAACTGAAGATCGCGGTTTCCAATCCGGGCTGCTTTCTTGCTTTTACTAATCCTACCTAAGCTTAGGTGATAGCTTTGTTAAAGAGTAATGTTAAAGAATAAAAAATATATTTTTAAATTAAGTATCACAAATCTAAAACCTATCTGTAAACATAACATATTGGCGTTGAATATTGAGTGTCAGTGACAGTAGACTAGGGTGGAGGAGTAAGCGCCAGAGCACTCTACTTTGAAGAAGGTTCTCTTGTGAACATGTACAGCTCGTTAATGTTTCTTATTACTTCAAAAGTCAGGTAATCTGAGTTTAAACTCAAAATTATTAAAAATGAACAAAATTCTCGTTACGATTATATTAAGTAACTCAAATTCAAATCAACAAGCAAAAATGGAAATACCACATAAGGATATTTCAACCAAGCAATAAAAGCTCGAAGATTAATAGACCAGACATTGATAAATAGGTTTTCGGAGCATCGGTGGTGTTCAGAAAAAAGTTGCTGAAAAATTGGTGCGTCTATATTACTAACACGTAGGAAAGCCGAAACTGGAAACAGTTCGTCGGACATACGCCCGTCACGTAAAGGTGTTTTGTCACGCTGCTCATCCCAAAAAAGCTAGGCATTAAAATGTATAAGGCGTTTCGGATGCGTGCTAACTTTTATTACGAAGAAACAAGAGTCGAGCGTTGGCATTTATTTTTTATGATCATGATCTTTGTGGCCCGCTTTAACCCATGTCTCATCTGCTGTGAATGTCGGTCATACGCTAACAGGTGAAGTACTTCAACTGTTTAGCAGAATTGTATTTTCAAGGAGTAAGAATCTAATTCATAATAATAAATTATATTAAATTAGTTATTATATTATAAAATTATAGGAATGATAAGCGTAAAGTCAGTCAGTTACAGATATTATTGTAAATAATTAATTCATAAGAAAAAAATAATATTGCTACTAAATATTGAAACTGTAAATATTGAGCTAAACGTTTATTTTTTTTAATAACGATTTAACGGATTCTAATAAATAAGGTAAGCATATTTTGTGATTTAAGTATTGTTAAAATCTGCATAGTTATCTACATGTCACTAACAAAACAATTATATCTAACAAACCCAACGATAATCGTGATATTTAAAAATAAAAATATTTTATTGATAGAAAACACAAATTATATTAAATTAATTATAATTCACGAAATACAAAGTCAAAGATAAAGCTATAATAACATATTAAGATAATCACCCTTTTCTAATTATTTAAAATCAATTTATATCTTTAATGACAAATGGATATTAAATTCATTAAATTTTCCGTAAAAAGTTAGTTTACCTAAAAAAAATGTTTCATTAGAAAATGTTAAATCGAAATTAAAGGAGTAAATAAGTGGAATGGTTTCGTTTACGATGACGCAATGCGTGCAACCATCGTCCTTATTTCGCGGTGATCAAAGACTAAAATACAAAAACATTTAATTTCGTTCATTTTACATTAACGGTCGCTATTCTAATGAGAGGATTTGGGCGCGGCTACCCGTTGTTACTTCGTCTTTGTTTATTAGGCATTTGGGTGTTATCTTAGAACAAAATGTTAACAGTCCTAGAGGATCAATGGTATGGTATTTAATTCGAAGAAATCGGAATTCAAACTGTCATTTTGTAAGTTTTATTATTATAAATTCAAATAGGTAGACAGAACAGCTAATCACCACTGTAAGAAATTTTAATTATCACTTATAACGTCATTATATTATACCACCAATCTTGGAAAGTAATATTATGTACCTTGTGCTGGTAGTTACAATGGCTCATTCTCCCTTCAAACCAGAACACAACAACAATGCATGCTGTTGGGTAGTAGGATATGTGATGAGTATGTGATACCTATCATTATACATGATGATACACCGAGTGAATTTAAACCTATTAAATTAAAATACTCATGCGGTCCATGGTACCCCAAAGCTTGACTAATCGCAAAGCAGTTTTCGTATTAATATTCTTGTACCTAACGTGAGGGATGTTTTGAAATTTTAATCTTATTTTAATTCCTCAGACGATATCATTTATAAAACAAAATTTAAATTATATTGAACAAGTTTTAATTTATTCATTGAATTGCTAGTTTAGTTATGACGCAATACTCGTGGCTTTTTTTTAAACTAATAAGAAAATGTAATTTTGTTTATATAATCAATAATTATTAATTTATAAGTTATCTTTATTTTAAACATATTGGAATCAAGTTGTTATGTAATTCGGTGGTCTTACAGTGAGATATTCTTCTTTTAATCATATATTGTCTAGCTGTGACATCAATTCCATCGCGCACAAAGAAATTTGGCAACTCCTTTCTTTGTTGCACATCCAAAAATGGAATTCCTTACCAGCTCACGTGTTCCCCTCCTCTTACAACCCGGGTTTCTTCAAACGAGGCGTGAAGAGGCATCTTGCAGGCTGGCAAGGCGAAGGCGGCTAGTGCAAAACGTTTTTCCTGTCTGTACTGGCGGTCGTCGCGTTTGGACTCTACCACCACTTACCATCAGGTGGAGTAGAGTCATTTGCCCTCCCGGCGAATATAAAAAAAAAGTTTTTTTTTGTAATTTTGATACAGAAAGCCGATGGTCGGTTTTACCTCCTGTAACAACACGATTCGACCATGCAAGATAAACATAGGTTCGTTCTCTGTTACACACACATTTTATGAAATAATGATCCCCAAAGCTATTCATACGTCCGGGAGGTAATAAGTGGGCAAATAATAGTTCGTTCCGAGCCCGCTGGCTAAATACAATCGGGTTCATTTGATTAACAAGCGAGAGCGGAAAATACCGATGGTTCTGACAACCTGATATATTTGTTACCTTTTGATTGCAAATAATATCTAAATTATACTAAAATATATAATACCGTAAAGGTAAATTTAGTTAATATCAACAGTGACACGAGGGATAGAAAAACGATTGTCGCGATAAAACTCGTTTTTAAACCTAAATATTTTTTCATAAATTATTGAATAGTAGGTGGTGGTTTAATTTTTCTGTCCAATATCGTTAGCACAGTTAAACAGCACAGACATGACCTATAAAATTTCCATTTACCAGTAGTTAAAAATTTAGTTTACCTCAAAGGTATATAACATTTAAAATCAGTGTTGTGTTATGGTAATAAACTTAAGAAGTCGAATGAATTTTAATATATTATATATTTGAATTAGTTATATTTTTGTACCCGTATTAGGTTATGTACTAAATAAACTTTCTCTTATTCTAATATAAGAGAGCATATTTAATTATACAATCGTAGCAATCTGAACACGTGTGAATATACAATAGATTAAATTTGAGATTATTAGACGCTTATCGTTCATCACTCATAGAAACTAACCTCAGCCATTATATCGCTGCTAAATTATGTACGAAATAACCCTCAATCGATCCTGGCTCGCGCGGTCTCTATCACTATTCTAGTTATACCGATTTCACCGATTGGTCCATTCTATAATTGAAAAAAATATTGTAGGACAATAATTTGTACTGTACAGTACAGTACAGTAACAGCCTGTTAATGTCCCACTGCTGGGCTAAGGCCTCCTCTTCCTTTTGAGGAGAAGGTTTGGAGCTTATTCCACCACGCTGCTCCAATGCGGGTTGGTGGAATACACATGTGGCAGAATTTCAGTGAAATTAGACACATGCAGGTTTCCTCACGATGTTTTCCTTCACCGTAAAGCAATTTATAATTTGTACTGTATTAAAGTTTAATCTTAAATTTAAGTTTTGCGTCATATTTTGTTTATTTATTCTATCAATTAACTCTGATTATCGTTCCTCCTGGCTGGAGGGCGTTTGGAAATCCCCACCCTCAGACTCCCACTCATCTGCTCCAATGGTAATTGGTTATCGAATACGTGATCAGCACTGTCATTTCAGTTTACTTATCATGCAAACTACTGCGGTTCAACAAATTATTGGTTATTATTCTGAATCCTCTTTTGCCGAAATTCTTTCTTTCAGATAAGACTCATTATCAATAGAAGATCCTTATGTGTGTGAAGATCTAGTAAGAGCTCCAATGAAGAACACTATCATTTTTGTCTATTAAATTCAGTCAACTAAGCTATCGCGTGTACAATATAAAAATGTTTACGCAAGTATTCTAAAATATTACTTATAAATCAAAAATCATAAAGTGTTTATTATGTCCCTTATCTGAAATAAATATTTATGAAACAAGCGTGCAACAAAACACATAAGTTTATTATTATACCTTGTAATACGTCTTGTTGTAAATTTGTACTTTTCTTTATTATTTTTATTGTAATATGAAATTTACTTTTTCATTAGTTATTTTAAAATTACTAAGTTGTGAAGCTGCGCTTAGAATACTTGGAGGCAGAGATGCACTCAGAGACGAATTTCCTTTTGCCGTTCGCTTAGAAGCACAATTGACAGTGGAAAATATTAATCGCAGCAAAAATATTGTTGAGTATCATCAACTCTGCACAGGTGCTGTGGTAACTCCTAAATGGATCTTAACTGCAGCTCACTGTTATTTCAAAAATATTTCAACGTTTGCGAGATACAATAGCTATTTTCCAAAACATATGGGTGAAATAAGTCCTATACTAGAAGTTTATATTCATCCGCAATTTACTCAACGTCGTATATGGGCGAATCAAAACGATGTAGCATTATTTTTAAGTCAAAATATATTAGTTTCTCAATATGCTAAGTTAAGTGCAGTCGATTACAAAACTTTAGTAGGTCACAAAGTAAGTATTCTTGGATTTGGAGCAACAAATGCAACCAAATCCGAAAAACCTTTACAGGTTTTAGAAGGCATGATGAATAAATGCTTCGAATCTGAAAAGGATTTTATAGACTTTGCAGCGACGATGATGTGTGTAGTACCATTATGTGGATTGGAAGCGACGATCTGTGGTGGTGATTCTGGCGGTCCAGTGGTACATTCATCTGGAATAGTTGGCGTCAATTCAATGTCTGTAGATGACTGTGATGAATTCACCACCAAATTTAAAAGAACTCCAGGAACTTCAGCAAGCATAGTAGCAATGATCAGCCATGAATTAAATTGGGTTACAAACGTAATTTCTAATAAAGGTATTTATTAAGTGGCAAAATGTAGTGACACGCATTATTCTTTTGTTCAATGTCAAAAACCTTTATTCAATATAGAAGCATTACAATAACATCTTGATTGTCAAATAAAATCTTGCCTTTCACACCGAAGGTTGTGGGTTCGATTCCTACCCAGGACAGACATTTGTGTGCATGAACATGTCTGTTTGTCCTTAGTCTGGGTGTAATTATCTATATAAGTATGTATTTATAAAAGAAAAGTAGTATATGTAGTATATCAGTTGTCTGGCTTCCATAGCACAAGCTTTGTACAAGCTTAATTTGGGATCAGATGGCCGTGTGTGAAAAATGTCCCAGGATATTATTATTATTACTTGTTTGGTGTTCGGTAAATTAGTTAATTTACTAGTTAAATCTAGTTAGATTAAAAAGAAGTGAATTTGCTGTAGCTGCCTGTAATATAACATAACATGCTAATAAGAAAAATACTGTTGTCTTATGTCCAATTAGCGTAGAAGTGGATGATGCTTTAAGTTACAAAAGGTGGACTATTGTGGAGGTATTTGGTTCCTATTGCAATTGCTTGCGACTAATAATATTATATTTAAATAAATAAATTAATTAATTAATTAATCTGCTAATAATATCGTATTGTAAGTGTGAATTTAAATAAAATATTATTATCAATATATCGTTGTTCGTCAAAACACGAATACATGATAATCACGTGGAGTGATATCTTTACACGAATTCCGGCCTACTAATTGAATACGGCTTGCTCGGTATTTCTCTGACGTGTAACCCTAGTATAAATCTCTCAATGCACATACAATATTGTGTTTCTGATATAAGGAGTAAGATTTGATATGCTTATAAATGAACTATTGTTTTTTTGTTCGAAAAATCAGTTTATTCGCTAACCACATATACAGAACGTGTGTCGTTAAAGGGTCTAATAATTTTTAGAATAAATAGTGTTTTTTTTTTACATATTATGTGACTATTATATATTTGATTTGTATGAAAGAATTGTAAGGTTGTTTTTTTAATAAATATTATACTCAATGTCCACCTCTATGAAGAAATCCAAATTCTAGGCTTTATATTTAACTAATATAGTTAAGTTACAATAACTACTTTTTGTTCAAAATTGTTATTGTTTGTGTTTGTCAATCAAAACACGAATAGAATCGAAATATTAATTCTAATGCAATTAAATAGCTGCATAATAAAGGCTTAATATCCACTAACCGTGTTGACCGTTGTTATGTATAAAACTCATACACCGACAACGACGCGTTAGGGCAACAAGAGTGCACAAATGGCGACCTCTAAAGAAAACCGATTTTGGACAGTAAGTAGTACAGTAAAAGCCTGTTAATGTCCCACTGCCGGGCTAAGATCTCTTCTTCCTTTTGAAGAGAAGGTTAAACTTATAATAAATTATGGAAAAACTTATATTATAATTATGAACAAACTAACCTAATACCATCTAAACCTACCATCTACCGCTGAGGAATTTAGAATCCCGCGAAAATCAGTAATATCAAGGAAGACAACAGGCACACATTAAGAGTCAGTCAGAAATCGTCGTCGTTCAATATAAACTTTGACATTATTAGCAATAAAAAAAAACTTGCAGCCACATTAAAATTACGTTAATCAATTTATAGACAAAATACAACAAAGGCACGGGAAAGCACTTCTGTGGAGATACAAGAATAAAAATAAAATAATAAAACTCATCGAAGTAGTACGATGTCAGCCCTGTGTTATAGGCCTTATGAGAGATTATAAAACACCATTCATCACGTGCGTCGCCACTTACATCAGAGTGCCTCAGACTGTAGAGCCTCTGAGGGCACCCCGCTCACTGTAATGTGATTAGCCTCTTAACTAACCTCATATACAGCCTTTTACTGGGACCGCATTAATATAAGTTATTTATTTAGAAGTTTCGCATTATTCGCAAAATTCTCAACATTTCGTAAACAATTCTGTTGCTTCTTTACCTCTCATACCCGTATGAGTACGAGTGTACATAGAACATCTCGACATCACATCACATACGACAAAAAAGTCAAAGGAAAGTAGGGTAACGTACTCCTACAATAGTACTTTAATATAATATAATTATAACGATATTGAAGACTTATGGTTCGCGTTATGTATATAAAATAATGGCACCAACAATTTACGTACATCGATCGAAGACAACATGGAATGAACGAAACATATTGAGATTATAATCAGCACGTAAGGGACTGGATTATCCCTCCATCAGAGCGGCTGACGCAATCACCAACCCTGCCCGGCTTCAACTTCTACCCTAAAAATATCAGCTATTCAACTCATATTAAGTCATATGAGTAAAAATATAAATATTTATTGTATAGTAAATAATGGTAATTAAATTGTTAGCAAGCCATTTTTTTAAGAATATTATATAGGAGAAAGCCTCTGCCATAGAACGCCAATATCCGGATCTTAGGCACCAGAGAGAATGCCCTGCAGTGGGACATTTACAGGCTGTTGTACTTTTACATGACATAAAAACTAGTTTTTTCTTCGAACTTTGACTTTGAATATCTTGACTATGTATAAATTAACAAAAAATAAAAATATAATTGAAGTAATAAAAAAAGTAAAAACATTAAATAGCTTAATGATTTTTATGATTTCATCCCCACAATGGTGTTAAACTCACATACGTTTCTTTGGAGACTCGGCGCTGATCTACTGTGACGTGAGGACATAGTACGCGTGACTTTGAAGTCGCCTTATATTAAAATAAGAAAACAAAATAATGTTGACCGGCAAAACAAACGAGTAAATTGACGGGTAAATTAACTATAAAGCCGCTTGAAACCTTAACCATAATATAACCATTAGTTTTAAAACGTCAATGCGTCTTAAACCATGAGAAATATGTCCCTTATGCCTATAATTGGCAAGCTGTACTGGTTGACTTACCATTTAAACAGCAATATGGAGGATTGATGTTTACGGGAAAATAGATCAGTGGGCGATGATACCTAGCCGGACGTAAACACCAGTAATAATTATTGAACGTTCTTTACTGAACTAAATTATAAGAACAATGTCTTATAATATCACTTCAAGTCTTTGACCTCAAAATTACTTTATTACCAATTAATGGTTACCCGTTCGACGTTGAAAATAGCAATTAGTTTGATGTTATAGGGTCGGAGCCGAATAACCCGGCAGAGATCAATGAGCGTTATTATTATTATTAGAACATTAAGCGGCACAATTTAATATTCCTAAGTAATAAAAAGCGAAAGTGACTTTGTTACGCTTTTAATGCTAACTACACAACCGATCATAATGAAATTTTCAATACCAATGAGATTTTCTATAAGTACACTAAGTTCCGACTTTAAAAATTGACAAGACAATATTAAAAATCCGAAGAAACTTTTTACCATGCCGATAAATAAATTTAAATTTTATATTATTGCTAACTAATAAATACGGCATATTACCCAATACACGTATTTGTGGATTTTTAGACAGAATGCAAGTAGTACTTTATTAAAATATATACGTTATTGAATTGGTGCAAGAGTGTAGCTAGTAAATCTCTTGCCAGTTCTTGTCAGTGGGATCCATATTCAATTAAATACGAGAAACTATAATAAGTACAAGGCATATAAATGTAACAGTTAAGTATATAATATACGAGAACATGAAAAATACGCGTTTCGATAGTGTAAAAAGTATATTATACGTATATAATAATATTATATACTGAAACCTCCTCTGAAACGCTTATCATCTTCTGGTATAAGTTTTTTGTATATTGGTTTAGTCGTTTTTCCAAATAGTCATTACAAAAAACGTCTTGTCATTTAACAATACAGATAAATAGTGCTTCTTATTAAAACGATGATATATTATCTATCATCTTACATATGAAATTAGCGTTTCGTCGTACTGACCACTTTGATCTGAAATATCTCCTCTTTGGTTAAGAATTCCAAATTCAAATTTATAAATTCATTTAGCTGGTACATTTGAGTTTTAAAAACAGTCATTCATTTGTTTTTCCTCATTATTTTTTTCTTTGGCGTCACTTATTACCGCACAATGGAAAACATGAAATATCGGTATATTTACGAGTACGAGCTCTACCGTGGCACTAGTGCTGCAGAAACAGCTCGAAGGATTAATGATGTGTACGGCGCTGGTGTCACAGAAGAAAGCACGGTAAGTTTTTGATTTCAACGTTTTCGTTCTGGAAATTTCGACCTTCAGAACCAACGCCGTGGACGGCCGGAGACCAAAGTGGAAAATGAAGAATTAAAGGCAATTGTGAAAGCGGATCCATCACAAAGCACTTCAGAGATAGCAAGCTTCGGGGTAAGTGATAAAACTCTATTAATCCACTTGAAGCAAATCGGGAAAGTAAAAAAACTTGAACGATGGGTACCTCATAAATTGAGTGAATCGAACTTGCAAACACGCGTCGACTGCTGTCTTACTTTGCTCAATCGACACAATAATGAAGGGATTTTAAATCGAATCATTACTTGTGATGAAAAGTGGATACTGTACGATAATCGGAAGCACTCGTCGCAATGGCTGACCCTGGAGACAGCCAAATTCTGCCCTAAACGAAAATTTACTCAGACAAAGTTACTTGTGAGTGTTCAAAGAGTTCAAAGAGTTTATTGATTCTCGCCTCCATGGTTTTTTTAGTAAAGGGATCAATTAACTACTACCTATGAGATGGCAAAAGTGCATAGATAACAACAGTGCATACTTTGATTAATTATATATATTTTACAAAAAAAATGACTTTATATTCCTCCCGTACAAAACGCCAATTTCATATGTAAGTACCTAATATAATAAAATGTTGCTTCGAGATGTCATTTAGAGCAAGACATTTCCTTGACTCGGCTTTTAAAAATATCCCCGGAGTAACGTATTCTTATGTCTTGAGGTAGAATTAAGTACGTCACTCATACTAATGTCAGGTTGGACAGATTGCAAATAATTCGTGTTTAATTTGGAGACTTAGGCTGAGAGGAGAAATAAAATTACTTCAGATTTGTCAACTAGCAAGCTAATGGTATTCTGAGTGATAAGTGTTTTTAATTTTATTCAGTACAGTACAGCCTGTTAATGTCCCACTGCTGGGCTAAAGCCTCCTCTCCCTTTTTTGAGGAGAAGGTTTAGAGGTTATTTCACCACACTGCTCCAATACGGGTTGGTAGAATACACATGTGACATAATTTCAATTAATTTAGACAAATGCAGGTTTCCTCACGATGTTTTCCTTCACCGTCAAGCTCGAGATGAATTATAATCACAAATTAAGCACATGAAAAATCAGTGGTGCTTACTAGGGTTTGAACCCACGATCATCGGTTAAGATTCATGCGTTATAACCACTAGGCCATCTCGGCTTTTTTATTTTAAATTTTATTCAGTCTGTTGAATTTATTAATAACTAGCCGCCCGTCCTGACTTTGTACGGATAAAATAATTTATCCCGTGAATTGTTTAATCAATGACACATTAGCCAATTGATCTATTGGCCCTTACTGATAGAACATTATTATTACATATAATAATCTACACATGTATAAAGCCTAGTACAGCACGACCTGCATATTTTTTCATAAGTTTAAATTTATATCTCGTAATATTTATAAAACTACTTGTTCGAATTGCAAAGTCTTAGTGTTAGCAATATTTATCAATATGAGCGTTTTAAAATTCAATTGTTATTTATTTGGATAAGTATTTATACTAAACTAAACTACAGGCGTCATATTTTTTTCCTTTTTTTTTAACAATAAAAAGCTTTAAAATATTATATATAAGATTATATGTAATCGTTTACTTTTTTGTAGACAGTTTTGGGTTTCACTTCATAATAGTCTAAGCCGACAATGTGCTCTCTACTAGACTACGTCGGTATATTAAACAATATCTGAAACAAAAAATATAAATAAATTAGTAAAAAGGTTACGTACACGTTTGTACAGTAGCAATACCTATGGGCATTGGTAACTTACCATGATGGCCTATTTGGCAGCCTGCCTAATTATTTTAAATTAAAAAATAAAATAAAATTTGTATTACATTAGCGTCTGCGCTAACACAGATGCAACATATTCTCTTTTAACAATATAATCTGAGAAGACGCCACAACCAGACGGAAAACAGTAGTAGTAACTGAGCCTTTACGTGTTTTTCCAGAACACACCGACAATTTCGACAATGCCAATTAGCGACGCGTTTCAGGATTTGAACCTGGAATATTGGCAACTACAGCATCATAATCTATCCATAACTATTTCGAGTGTTTAATTTACTATTAAAAACAGCTGCTGTTTTTACGGTACCCCGTAAAACATAGACCAGATATCGCGATTGTACAAAAATATACAAGCCTGTTTATATCGACTTGAGTAACGCTCGTCATTTCAACTTAAATATAATCCTACTAAAATAAGTCTTAACCTAAATTATATGGACGGCTTGATGGATAAACATTGTTCTTCAATTACTAATTCTATTTCTAAATTAGATATTTTTCATTTATCATAAATAATTTACTGTGGATTAACATTTCAAATAACTCGACAAAATATTTAAACCAATCAGCATATTCATACATACGTCTAAATTAATTGAATTTAAAATATCAAAGTCGACTCTTTAATATGCAAATGTCTATAAATTAAGTAACGAACTAATTTAAAGCACAAACACATTTAAGGCTAAGCGATAGCGATCAATATAGTATTTTCTATTAACATAACGCTAATGGCAATGGAGTGAAACAACTATATAAAGTGCTATATTTGGTGAAAAAATATATATAAATACAAAATAATTGAAGCCCGGCTAGTTTATTCAATAAACAATACGTTTTACTTATAGATATTAGAATTTTTATATTTCAGAGAATTACTCGTACATTTACCCTACTATTTGTTTTTTTTTGTTACGAGTGGGCAAAAGAGCAGGAGGCTCACCTGATGGAAAGTGACTAACACCACCCATGAACAACTGCAACACCCGAGGATTTGCAGGTACGTTGCCTGCCTTTAATTTTTTTCGTTATTGTTACCTTACTGATCCGTAAGTAAAATGACAATTGTAGCTTATTGAAGTCTTAAATATAGTAATCGAGCATAGGACTAATCTTCTTTACAAGATAACGACTTAGTCAGTTTGTAGTGGACACTTCCGCTTAAAGACGACTAGTTTCTTTCTGCCTACGGCTTTGCCCGTGTGGAGGGTGGAGGTGTTCAAATACCCTATGTTCTTTTCTGTGTGTGTGTGATTACGTGTAAGCAAAATTTCATGATGATCGTTTGAAAAGTTAAGATGTGTAAGTGGAACAAACAAATAAATAAATTCGCTTTCAAAATAGTAAAAAAAAAATTGACAACGTCTATCATTTAAACTATGTTATGTGATGATGTCCCGCGTTACAGGCACAAGGGACAAGGACTGGTTGATTCATAAGCGATACAAATAATTAATGTTACTTGGTAGTGGTAATAAATTTGTAATAGCAGTCGCTTTGTATATCTCGGTGGTAGTGTGTTCGGTGCTTAAAAGAGCTGCCATTATAGCGGATTTATCGCAACGGGCGCTTGCGTGCGCGGTGTGACGTGTACTGTCCTGCCATTAACTTCGCCTCTACAATTAAGCGAGCATCGCTAAATTGCTGTTTGTTGAGGTGTTTAAATCTAATTCTGTATACGAAGCTCTCTATTTCATTAATAATTTACGATAGGATTTTCATTGTTGTCGCTGATTAAGCCAATTTAATTGAATTAATTATTCAAAAGCACGAATGCGAATATTGTTTCAGCTTGAAACTTAAATGTTATTACAGATAATTTGAGATAAAAATATTTGTATTGATTCGTATTAAAGTTGCTAAATAAATCGTATATGCTAAATCGTAAGTTGCTAAATCTTTTTAAATAAAGTAAAGTAACAGCCTGTAAATGTCTCACTGCTGGGCTGAGGCGTCCTGTCTTTTTAATTAAATGGTTTATTATTATACAGTATAAATCAAAGGTTATTACTGCATACCCTTTACAAGTAGGTGCCTTATTATTTTATTATTTGTAATAAAAATCTTTACTTAATCACTACTATATAAAAATATACCCCTTTTTTTAGTTTGATCCAATAAAATTGTATCGACATTTTTATCCGAAACTTTATTTAGTACGTCGACCCTCGGCCTAAAGGTCAGGTCACCAAATATAGGCATTACGTTTTTATCTAAAATTTATCTCTCGCTTTACGGTCAAAGAAAACATTCTCGTAGATGTGAAAGCTGCACTTTTCGTAATGTATATTCACTAAGCCTAAAACATGCTGCATAGTGGGCTCAATTCTGAAGTCAATAAAACTCAGGCCCGGTACATGGAATTATACAGAAAAACGCAATAACTTTTATTGGTCATACATCGAAATAGGTAGGTACAGAAACTGCCAATTCTCAACGAGTTGATTATATTTTTTTTTTTTTATTTTTTTTTTTTTTTTTTTATTTTTTTTTTTTTTTTTTTTTTTTTTTTTTTTTTTTTTTTTTTTTTTTTATTTGATTGGAAAGCCGGACGAGCATATGGGCCACCTGATGGTAAGTGGTCACCAACGCTCTTAGACATTGGCATTGTAAGAAATGTCAACCATCGCTTACATATCCAATGCGCCACCAACCTTGGGAACTAAGATTTTATGTCCCTTGTGCCTGTAATTACACTGGCTCACTCACCCTTCAAACCGGAACACAACAATATCAAGTATTGCTGTTTTGCGGTAGAATATCTGATGAGTGGGTGGTACCTACCCAGACGAGCTTGCTACACAAAGCCCTACCACCAGTAAATTTATAGATTATAAGTTATATATTACGTGTTTTTTATTAGATTATATAAAATTTGCATTTTATATAATCCAGAAGATATACCATCAAAGCTGTCGGTGGTACGTCACAAATGTATCATAAATATTTTACTGTCGTAATGTGTAAAACGCTTTTGCAACAAAGTTATTTGTATATGAAAGGTGTAAAGGGTGCATATGAGCTGGTTGACTGGCTGGTTCTCATAAGGTCGGAACGACATATCGTTCCACGAGTTGGTGTCTGACCGTCGTGTCGGCATATGTATTTTAATACCGCTATAATCATTAATGGGATATAACTAATAACTCCTATAAGATACATTTATTGAGCTTTCTGCTTTTATTTAACAGTGGATTGCGACAGTGATTTTATTAGTATCAACTGATTTGTGACGAACGAGTGCGTGGTGCGCCAATAGTCAGCTGTTGATAAAACTGTCGAAACGACTCAATATAAACTAGCTCTATCTCACTCGCTCGCTACAGCAATCCTTACTTAAAGAGTTTTGTACCAAAAAGTTTTACACGGATTTATTTCGCAACTCGGCGCAACTTCACATCTCGCATTCAATTGTTTGATGCATTTTATTCACTTTCCAATCCCTTGGCTGTATGATTCAAGTTACATATTTATTATATATTATACTGCATATTGTTTTCTTTCTAAATTTTAAATGTTAAACGTTTGATTAACTTTGATTGAGTTTGATAAAGAAATAGGTTTTACTTTTTTACTAACTTGGTAGTTATTTGACATTTACGTTTTGTTGAATATTATTTTATGTAATAGAATGATGATGATGATGGTATCGTAGCTTTTTTTGGCAAAACGGCCATTCCTAAGAGACACTAGCCAACTGCGCTGCATGCATTATAAAGTAGCAAACACCAGTGCACTCTCATAATCCCATGGAACGGCACATTCGACACGACCAGACAGAGTTCAGGCGTAGGATCAACGGCTTTACATGCTTGTTGAAAAACGGGAATGTAAATACTGCCATCGTCCAAACACGGGTGCTGCTGAAAATTTGTTGACAGAAAAATCTTATAACTCTTTATTTATTTGGCTTGTACCCAGGGCCTCAGGTTTTATAGTTTTGTAATCTAATTATTTTTAGAGGAACAAGGCAGTCATTAGATAATACATTACCTTAATACTAAATTTTAAAATAAAACCTTTTATAAGCCTAACATTTTAGTAAATATCGTATAATAAAATTGTCTTCTACAGTCTTAAGAACTAAGCAATTGAAGCCTGCTGTGAGTCAAAACGCGTTCAAATTTGTGTAGGTGTATTAAAACAAAGCTTGGGGCTGTCAAACATATGAACCGCAGAAAGTTTTGGTATTATGTGAGCAATTAGAATATTAAAGGCTGTTTGCTTATGTTACGAACGAAATTTCATAACCTAATGGTGTCTCTGTTCCACGGGCATGGATTACAGAAAACTGGAAACGACGTAAATTAATTTGTGTAATGGAACCCGTCAGAGTTTGAATTGCGTCTATTTATCGTATGCCTGTTCTTGTCCCAAATGGACTTTTATCCGTGTGATTAGAATGCGTGATAAAGACCAATCCCAATTCTGGAGCGATATTTAAGCTAAATACACTTTTATGTAATCGGAATAAGGGTCAATTAAGACTAGCCATAGTCGTAGGTATATTGATTCGGTTAGTGGTTTAATCAGACCATCAATGTAAGATCAATTAGCAGGTTAAAGCTGAACTGGAATGAGCAAATACTATTGAAATTTGAGACCAAATTACATCTAAATCACACAGAAACTAATATTAATTAATTCTACAAACTAATATTCATTTTGTGTATATAAGTATTTATTTCCAAAAAAAAGTAGTATATGTAGTATATCAGTTGTCTGGTTTCCATAGCACAAGCTCTGCTTAATTTGGGATCAGATGACCGTGTGTGAATAATGTCCCAGGATATTATTATTATTATTCTGGAATGTGTATCGTTGTAAGAGTTTTTAAATTGCAATTTGAACTTATTTGTCATATTTGTTCATCCATTTGATTTGATATTTTTCAAGCAAAACTTCTTAATACACATGTGGGTATGTGTTAAGCTCCTTGTAACTAGTATTAGCCGGTTCGGGTCTTTTTCTTACCCGGAAATTTCCTCCCCGACAAAAAAAATACACATTGTTTTTTAAATATTATTTAAATTCAATTGCTTACGAGTATGTATAATTTTAATTTCCTTGATGATATATTTTTAAGCACCAAAAATGTCCCACAGTCATGATGTCCGTGCCATTGGTGTATCTTTATTATTTTGATTGAATTTATTTTTATTCATCAAAATAAAAATGTTTTACGAAAATCTTTATTCAACCTGCACGAAGCCGGAACATTACATACACCTGCCTTTCGTCAGGTGTCTTACGACATTTCACTTACATTTTATTATGGTCTTCTGTAAAATTTTTATTAATTAGATAATTTTCCCGTTAAGGCAACCATATTTAGCGATAACAGCGGTAGTACTAGAGGCTATAAATCAGAAACTTTCTGCCGCTATCGGCCTGCAATAAACTCGCTTTACGACAACCGTTAATAGAGCCTCGGTGCCGTGAGACGCTTAACTGCTGGGACATGTTCAAGTTTTCACGATAAAGCAAACAGACCGACAGTTAGGTTCATGCAATCAAATAAATATAGCTGGATCTTACTGATCATTCGTATTAAGCAGTAATCGTAGTAGTAGTTTAATGTCACCGTTGAAAGTGAAACAATATGCAAAAAGGGGCAACTAAACAGTTTCTATATTCTTTTTTTTTAAACTTAATTTTATTGAAATGATGGTAACTTTAAAATTAATTAAATCTTACTTTACTGGTGGGAGGGCTTTGTGAAAGCTCGTCTGGGTAGGTAACGCCCACTCATAAGATACTATTCCGCAAAACAGCAGCACTTGGTATTGTTGTGTTCTGGTTTGAAGAGTAAGTGAGCCAATGTAATTATAGGCACAAGGGATATAACATCTTAGTTCCCAAGGTTGGTGGCGCATTGGCGATGTAAGAGATGGTTAACATTTCTTAGAATGCCAATGTCTATGGGCGTTGGTGACCACTTAGCAATAGGTGGCCCGGTGGCTCGTCCACCTACCTATACTATAAAAAAAAAACTTGTCAAATTATGATTTAAAAATATTTGTTTTACTTGATAACTGAAAGCATTCGAGATTGACACACATGTTTTACCGTGGCCTAAATAAAACAAAATGTGCGATTCCTTCGACATTATACATTTTTATAGATAGCTTTTTTTTACCTCTCACTCACCCTTCAAACCGAAACACAACAATACCACGAACTGCTTTTTTGTGGTAGAATATCTGATGAGTGGGTGATATCTACCCAGACGAGCTTGCACAAATCTCTACCACCAGTAGTGCTTTGTGTAAACAATTATCCGACACCACCACGCACGTCACTTATTTTTCGTTGATCGTAGATGGTACTACCACCAACCTCAGCTCAAAACCTCAAAAATTTTTCTCCTTCTTTAGCCGATAGTAGAACATTAATAAGTTGTCATGTTTTATGTTTATATGAGAAAGGTTGTGAGAAAACCTATTCGTGAATATGTGAAGACAGAAGGTATGAGGTCACTGTATTGTCATTAATACAACCACATCACTAATATTTTTGGTAATTTGTTAATAATATAGAAGTAATATAATTATATGCGTCGGCTTGTATATAACGCGATTACAATATTGAATTCTGTGGAATACTCATGTTACTTTAATATGGAATATAAAAAGCAAGTTTTACAACGCAGGTGATATTCTAAAAAAATATTGAAATCACGTTGTAATTCATTCTTCCTTTTAACATGTAATTGAAAGTAATGAAAGTTTGTCCGCTTACTTATTACGCTTTCGCGTCCTAACTACTCAACTGATTATCAAGAAATTTGCATACACGTTGTCAGGGGTACAAAAAAGGAAATAAGGTACCCAACACCCGAGGCGTGACGCGGGTGGAAACTAGAACTAGAAACTATTGCACACATCAGCAGTGCTATTCTGTAAGAACACACCTTGGGTCACATTCGTGAAGTTACCATCTGATATGCTGTTTTGATGCTTGTATCCTTCAAATGTTATAATTATTAATGTCAATATCATTTTTCCTTCAAACGAGACATGAAGAGGCATCTTGGGGGCCGGCAAGGCGGGGGTGGCTAGTGCAGAACATTCTTTCTGACTGTACTGGCCGTCGTCGCGTTTGGACTCTACTACCACTAAACATGAGGTGGAGTAGTCATTTGCCTTCTGTATATATGATTTGATACAATTACATTACCGATTGTTAGCCAATTTTTAAATGAATTCGTTATCATAAAAAAAATGAAGTGAAAAATTACTCACATATACACATACGAAAATCCATATTTAAGATGAGGAAAACTATAAAAAACATCACTTATTTCTTGAAACGTCTCTCTTAGAAATACAAGGTTTATTTATAAAAAAAAATAATTTTAAATAAAAATCCCGACTTTAGGGTTACAGTTTGAAGAAAATATTGACTCATGAACACCGGCTCCAAACGTAACTAATAAAGTATTTCAAGTATTTAAAAATGTTTTTAAGTTTTTAATTTAAGTGTACTCAATAGCAGGCAAGCAGGCTACTTTTAGAAATTGTTTATAATTTTATTTTTAATTAATTTCATCACTTTCTGTTAATGAAAGGCGATTAATACGTGGGTGTGATTTTCAAGAGCTTATATATATACATATATATATAAATAAGTATTAAAAAATATAGATATTATATATTATTTTATATTTTATTTATAATTTTTTATTACATATTTTAGTAAATGTTTATATTCTGCTGACCGATATCGTCTCGGCTCGGCCTGGGGTTCTAACTCAGTACCTAGGTACAGCAGTTACACTTGTAAACTTATTACAAGAATATAATTAAACGATTATCTGATCACATTTAATGATTCATACATCCACGTACATCACTTCCAGCATTACTTTACCCTAAGAGACGCATCTCAGTCGTGTTATATTACAAGATGGCGGGCTTATTTTTTGCCCTTAGATTCGAAGTTGCGATTCAACGGGAGCTGGGATTCTTGCAACCAATCCACGCGGTCTTGATTTATACAGTAAATATTTTTAATGTATTAAGTAAGCGGCAGTAAGGTAAGCAATTCTTATGTTAATAAATTATGGCCCTACTTTTAAGCGTTGGTAATGGTTGATTAGTTAAACACTGATTTGTCTCTTTCTGTCACCATTGATTTGACATTCGATTGAAGAAACAGTAAATATCACCCCCTTAACAACATTAATAAAAAAAGCCGTTAGCTTCCTGGGCAATTATTCCTTATAATTTCTTCTAATAATAATTAGCCGAGCATAATTTAATATCCCTTGGTTGGTAAAGACACCAAGCTTATATTATATGAGTGTTTAAGAACTTCATTTTCAACCATAACTCTCATATACTCTCGCATTTTGGGCTGACGTTATGTTTTCTAATAATACGTAGACATTTTTTCTTCAATCACAAAATAGAAAGTTCATACAATATTGTTAGCAATACAAGTTTTCGAAGTTATAAGCGTCATGTTATAATGAAAATAATACTTAAATACTTTGTTTATATTTTCTTCAAACTTAATAATATTGTTTACGTATTATTTATAGTATATAAAAGTGGATATAGTCCTGGCCTGGAGTCAGCTTGTAAACTTTGTTTTTATATATGTCGAGATAAAATAAGGATATCAACATGGGACCGGTTTCATTCGACGCAGAATTGTATAATCTAGAACCTGATTAAGTTTATATGAAAATATATCTAGTATTTGTTCGTACCGATTTATAAAATTTTTATATCGTTTAGAGTAGAACAAGAGGTAGAGGACGATACGACATCTTTCAAGTTTCTTATTTTCTATTTCATCGTACTGGGAACATTAGCATTTTAATATATAATTTCAAATCACTTATATATATTAATTTTAACCGTATTTTGTGTAAACTCTTTTCACAGATTTTACACAGGTAGTAACCTGGTTCGTCTTCATTATGATTTATCAACGTCAATTAAAATCCTTCAATACCTTAAATCGTTGAAAAGTTTCTGACGTCGATAACATTCATAATATTCGTGCCCGCCAGCCACTTACCTTTCAATACTGAAACACAACTGTAATAATTGTGTTATTTTAGCTTCATATTAAATGTCCGAGCCTCGCCTGAAAGCCTTTGTTCACAAACTTTCCCGCAATTATAATTAAGATAAGTTTAATCAGACCTTTATGAGTACACGTGTTTGAACAGAACAATGTTGAGGGATTTACAAAAAAAAATATTGTATTAAATAACTATTACTACTTTGGGATGGCTCCGCTAAGTACCTACTTGAGGCCTTGGACCGGTTGCAGCGACGTGCCGTACGCATTATTGGCGACGTAAAGGTCACAAACACCCTTGAACCTTTACAATTGCGTCGTGAGATAGCAGCACTGAGCGCTTTCTATCGACTGTATCACGGCGAGTGCTCTGAGGAATTATTCTCTCTAATTCCTGCTTCCCCCTTCCTTCTTAAGTCCACGCGGGCTGGTTCTCGATGTCACCGCCTAACTGTGACATCAATTCCATCGCGAACAAAGAAATTTGGCAACTCCTTTCTTTGTCGCACTTCCAAAAAATGGAATTCCTTACCAGCTCACGTATTCCCCTCCTCTTACAACCCGGGTTCCTTCAAACGAGGCGTGAAGAGGCATCTTGCGGGCCGGCAAGGCGAAGGCGGCTAGTGCAGAACGTTTTTCCCGTCTGTACTGGCCGTCGTCGCGTTTGGACTCTACTACCACTTACCATCAGGTGGAGTAGAGTCATTTGCCCTCCCGGCGATATAAAAAAAAAAAAAAAAATTCTGCTGTAAAATTTTCTATCAATATAATATATATATCTATTAAGATGCTTTATCATATTCTGTTTATATCTATTTGTAATCAAACCGTATCATCATAGGAACGCTAGTGCCCTCTGTCGGTGCTCGACGGAGTCAATGATTCACTGGCTGAGCGGCGCACACGACACTTCTTGTGCAACAGCTGGCCAGTGCGTTCGAATATTGAAATCGACGCGCGTTCCTAGTTATAGTGCTAAGTGATTGAACATTATAAACGTGTTCATTAATCGACTGTGTTTCGTTGCTCCAACATTACCCATCGACGCACGCAACTTGGAAGATAGAAACTATGGACCATACTGATGAAGCTGAGGCTTATCCTCCGTTATATTTATACATCTAAATTCTTTTTTCTTCTTGGTTGGTCTTAGTTGGTCAAAATCTAATTAAATATAAAATTTTCAGTCTGTTCTAAATATAGATTACCGAATCTATTCGACAACGTATTCAGCAGTTACTATCATTAGTATTTCATTAATAACATCAGATATGTTAACCATATAAAATATATTTAGTAATATTTAATGAGGATTAGTAAATATTAATTCCAGGCTTTTGGATTTATCATTGGTATTACCTCGTGTTATATAATAACTGTCTAATACGTACATACATAATAGGGAACAGAAGTGGTATACAAGTCAATTTATACTTCACATGAGAAGACTTCCGAGAGAGAGAGAGAGAAATATAAATTGGATATTGTGTATTTGTGCTCATTGAATACTAGAGTTATCGTAAGAAAACAACATGCGTTGGAAGAATAATCCAAGCCACCTCGTGGTCTTCTCTCAAGAAAAGAACACTCCCAATAGTAGTAAATTTACAAGCTGTACTTAAATACTTTTTGGAATGTTGAAATAATATAATTGTTACAAGCCTTTATTTACTTAAAGCGATTGTTTTATACGCCTGTGTATAATATTATTCGTTTATGTACTTATATTGAATTAAATAATAACTTATTATTTTAATAATATAACTTATTTACTACATCAAATTCGAAACAAAACATTTAGTTAAATATTCTCGGTCAACAAAATATAGAATAAAAAAACCTCGTATTGAATAACGGCGTCATTAAAATACTAGATCAGGAAGAAACTTGAGTCGATCGTGAAGTTCGTGCATACATCGATAGTAAAATTTGACGTTCGATTCGAATATTACATAAAACTAAAAAATCCTTCACGTGAACTGGAGATATTTCGGCAAATACACCCAACATACTCCAGTGTTGTCAGATTTATGTGGAACCGATTTTCGAGACTTAACCCGTTTTGCACCTGTCATTGAAATACTGCGTTTGACATCAAATATTTCGCGTTTAGTATTGGATTTAGTGGAAAATAAAATGCACAAGGCTTGAAATTCATAGAAATATTATTGATATAAAGTTACAGTTCTTAAATGTCCAACTGCTAAGTTAAGATTCCTCTTTAAAGCCTTGGATCTTAATCCACCACGAAGCTCATAGCGAGTTGGTGATTACATATTATTGTATAGAATTTCTGAACTGACACATTAAGGTTTCTATCAAGCAGGATATAAATAAAACTAAATTAGGCACATGGATAGTCAGTGGATCTTTCCTAGATTAGAACCTGGAACTTTGGTGAAAGGTCAAGTATTCTATCCACAGGGCCGCCTCAGCTCTTTACATAATACTATCAATTTTCATAAACATGAGTTACTTTTGTGTTGACTAGTTATTCATAACCTTTTCAATCTATTATGGACTTCCTATCAGAAACTTCCCTGTGTTTATTACTCGACAACTTTATTCCCCTCCCTCGTTCAAGATAACTATTGCGAGTTCAGAACTGATGTTCCACTTGACAGAATATGTCAACGGGCTCGCATCCAAATGTTAGAATGGACTTGGACTAGGCTA
Source organism: Nymphalis io (assembly GCF_905147045.1). Classification (NCBI taxonomy): domain Eukaryota; kingdom Metazoa; phylum Arthropoda; class Insecta; order Lepidoptera; family Nymphalidae; genus Nymphalis; species Nymphalis io. Next base: position 14,458,914 of record NC_065890.1, on the reverse strand, counting down.
TTTATAACTTTGACATTGGAGTCCTAAACTTTAATAGTCTCCACAGTTACGACAAGAATAGGTTTAAACTTGTTCGCCGCGTCGTCGCTATCAAGAAAATGATTTTGATTCGAAAACCGGTTGACACATGACTTAATTTATTTTTAAAAGTATTTTATGGAAATGATTTATTATACGGGCACAACCCTTCTCAGCATCCTTCGTGAAAAGTCATGAAATATATATGAGAAAATGAATTTTTAGAACCAAAATTTTGTCTCGTAAGTTCATTGGTTAAAAAAAATTACTTTCACCTGTAATTGTGTGCTTAAACGTATGATTCTTTGAAAAATACAATTATCGGACATATGTAGTTAAATATATCTCTTAAAATCAAGTTATCATGAAATCGTTTCTTAATGCCCCTCAAAATTATGGAACGAAAATCTGTACATTTTAGTTCTCTTGCTGGTATAAAAATATTTTGAAATATAATTTGCAAATAAAGATTTCAATCAATGTGATCCAATAAATAACGACCCTTTTTAAAAACCTTGGCTATGAAGCAAAAGGTAATAAGGAAACTCCGCGTAATATTCCCAATACACTCCACGAAACCTTCCAGATATCGCACGATGTAGTTATTTGCAATACCAATAAATACAAAATACTATCATGTTTACGACTCCGATAAGGTTGGGATGTCAGCCTACTTCCACACATATCGTCTAAGTGAAAATCATAAAAGGAAATGTAATATGAACTGTATTAATATAAAGGTAATGCTATTATTGTTTCCGGAATAACCTATTATAGGCTTAATTTCCTCAGACAAAGTTGCAAATTCAAAGTTAATTATTTCTTGGGACATCGACTGTCCTCTATAATTTACTAAACATTATTCCAAATTAATTTACTAAGCAGTATTCCAAATTCGTTAGTTGCCCTGTTTGTTTATTTATTTAGGATCACCAACATGACATACAGTAATAATTACAAATTAATTGCTATACTTATATTCAATATTAATATCATAACTAAATTTAATTAATAACATTTATTTAACATATAGATTTTTTTGAAACATTAGCGTTACTAATTTAATATTGAAAGACGTCAATTCAAAAGTGCTTATAATACGAGACTGCTTGAATGCAAAATATAATTTATTTTGATCATTGATTGGTAACGAATAAAAGTTCCGTTTTATTGTTTCTTTATTCACTTCAACATAATTATATAACTTTATATAATTACATCAGAATATAAGCTAAATACGTATGACTTATATTTTCACTTATTATGTTTATTCTAAGGATTGTTTACTTATCATAATTGATTTCATGTTCAGTTACAATATCCTATGTGTAAGCCTAAACAGTGGATAGAATAGATTCATCTTAACTGAAAGTTGTGGGTTCGAATCCAAACAAGCACTACTGAGTTTTCATTTCTTTAATTAGGTGGAAAAAAATATTATGACATTTTTTAAACACTTAGATGTTACAATAAAAAAATATGTAAAAATTATTACTGCAAGTTTAATGTAACGAAATAACTCGAACTAATAAAGTTATAGAAATTTAATATATATTTTGTATTTGAGACATATAAATTTGCTTAAGTAAAGCAAAAAATAAACGTATAATATGACAATAAATCGCACTATCGACACGACCGGCAGTAAAGTATACTTATTTTTTAACTAAACTGAGCCCAATTCATGTGATTTAGGACTACCTTAGAATGTTCCTTATCTAAAATTGCCGAGTGTATTATTATAACGCCCCAAAATAATGTTATGTGTTATGGCAACTGAATAATATTATAGAACTTGGTAATAACATCTCACGTTACATTCTGAGAATAGGATACCTTTTGGAGTAACTGATGACTTACAGCCTGTTAATGTCCCACTGCTGGGCTAAGGCCTCCTCTCGCTTTTGAGGAGAAGGTTTAAAGCTTATTTCATCACGCTACTCCAATGCGGGTTGGTAGAATACACATGTGGCAGAATGTCAATGAAATTAGATTCACGCGTTCTAACCACTAGGACATCTCGGCTTACTTGATGACTTGTATCACTAAAATAGGTAACAGCCTGTAAACCTCCCACTGCTAGGCTAAGGTTTATCTCCGTTAAAAAATAAGGCTTGTACCTTATTCCACTACTCTGCTCCAAAGCGGGATGGCGGATACACATTTAGAAGATTTCTATCAGACACATGCAGATTTTTCTGATGTTTTAATTCACCGTCGAACACGAGATGAACTATAAACATAAATTAAGCACATATCTATTTATTATGCTTGCCCGGGCTTGAACTCGCAATCTTTGATTGATATTCGCGTGTTCTAGTCACTGAATCATCTCGGTTCTATCCGTACAATAAATCACAATAATGTTGACAACAATGGAATGTTTTAAAAGAATTAAAAGAAACATACACGTTACCATCTATTTCGAACTACATACAGAACGGAAAATCTTATTACTGTTAATCTTAATTTATTTTGTCAGAAAAGCTATTCACTTTCAACACTACCGATTAAGCAAACTAATAAAAGACTTTTTAAATTGGTTTTTGCATTCACTTTGCTTCTTTTCTTAGTATTTTTCAACGTTTACTCATTTAAATATAAGTCAAGTCCTTACATGTAATTCAAATACTATGATATGACAATTCAAAAATGCTCTTATACGAATACTTGAATAAAGAATTAGAAGACCTTCACCAACTTGTAAAAATTACAAGCCACTTATTGCAATGCAAATTGCCAACACGCAATTAAGTACATCGTCCAAACAACCTTAAGGCAAATGACAAATTATATAAAAAATATAATTATATAAATTTTCATAAAAAATAAACGATATTGAGATACGACCTTTTTGGAGCTTTACAGAACCCAACTCGGAAAAAACCATCAATATAAAAGAAAGCTATACCTACCCAAAGATGCATAAAAAATATAGACGAATTAAGAACCTCCTACTTTTTATCAGTAAAAAAATGTGAACAGATAACCATTACGAAGTAAATAATTATAATACAAAAAAAAGAAAGATGATCACTTTGTACTAGTCAAATAAAATAAGACATTCATTTAAATTTACACTATTTTTTTAAACGTAAGTACGTTTAAGACTAAGTGTTCTCGGGGTTCCATTATAACTGAAGGCACTGTTACCGTGGAAACACCTACGAGGATAACATCATTTCAACTTTCACAGCTGCAACAACTGTTGTATATTATTTAGATGTAAAAATAAAACCGTATTTACGATGAAAACAATAAAGCTACTTCGCTGTAGGTATTGCTCAACATTTTATGACCCGATTATTATTAGGGTTGGCGAAAAAGAAAATAAAAGTGAAAATGTTTAATTAAATTATCATATTATACGTTAGAGGTAATAAATTTAAGCGGGTATACGATGTCACTTATTTTATTATAATAGCAACACACACCACACAACGTGATTGATTATTTATATAAAATATAATGGTGTATCTGTCAGTAGCACGTGTGATCGTTTGCTCGTGCACAGCGCCAGCGCCGGACGTGCGCACGGACTGAATTTTATAATTATTTATGTACATAAAACTAACTTTAATTAGACCTAGTTACTTAATTATGACCTTACACTATGTTATTTCATTTTTTTCTGTAAAATATTTAAGCAAGGATATAGACTGCAAGATCGTAAATACTCACCTTCGCCATAAGATTTGAAACCACCAACTCGAAACACCTGTTTCAAGCCGGTGTTTATACTTAAATTAAAATCTATTAGTCGGCAAAGTGAACTGGTTGTTATAACTGCATATATATAGATCAGCTCGATATATTCCGTTCACCGTCGCAGTAGTTTACAAATTCCTGAATTCAATTATGGTTTTTCACTAACAGGCTTCCTCCTATATCATCCATCTAGCTGTCAGCGGTTTTCCGAAATAAACAATATCGATACGATTTTAAATATCATCGAGCGAACGACGTTTGTATTTTTTCCAACGACATCAAAGTTCTGTTTGTTTAATGTTTATTTATTCAATTACGAAATGTATTTATAATCTTTTTTAGTAATTGTGGCGTATTCTTAATAAAGGAAATCAAGAAACAAATATAAATATGTGACCTCTGTTACTTAACATAAGGTTTTATTTTGTGTGACAATAAATATGCTATATAAACGCGCTCGGAAATTTTTAAAATATTTTCATAATACAATTTGACAGAGAATTTATCGCCTGCAGGATGTTTGAAATAAAACGTATTATAACTATTGAATATATAAACAATAACCTCACTATGTTTTTATCGCCAGTAGTTCTGTGATATTTCTTGACAATCGGTGGTAAATTTTTGACAATCGCTAAACAAGGTAATGCTTCTTCATCGAATAAAAATTTTGACTTTGAAATCTATAGTAATATTATAAAGGTAAAATGTATGTCTGTCTGTCTGTTGCACTAAACCGATTTTGATAAAATTGAATTGATTCTAATACACGCCCCTCCCTCTCTACCACGCAGGTGAAGCCGCGGGCGAATACTAGTAGATTACATGACTTATACAAGCTGTGCATTGCTGTGCTCATATTAGTATAAAATCCCACACATATAATCATCTTAGAATATCAAGTGTACTATATAACAACGTTCACACATATGACCTCATTTTATTTGGAAATAAAAATTGCACATTCCTACATTTATAAACAGACTACAAAAATTACATGCATGCACACTTAAACGAGTAAATTAAATATAATTTAATTCCGCTGGAGCTGTATGTGAGAAATTATATAAAATTATTGTTTCGTTTTTATTTCATTAATAATAAATATCTAATTAAATATTTTAGGAGTTACAGTTAGCAAAATTGAGGAAAGGCAAGTCGTTATTTAGATAATTATAAACATTAATGATGCACTCTTAGTAAAGAAAATTGATCTTCTAGCCCTTCTGGGTACGTACCACTCATTACAAATTCCACCGTCAAACAGTAATACGTATATTGTTATATTGTTGTATACGAGTATTGTTGTGTTCCAGTTGGAAGGGTGAGTAAGCCTGTATAAATACGGCACAAGGGATCATACCTTAGTTCCCAAGGTTGATCAATGGTGAAGATACCAAAAATACGCAAAAAAATTAAGCAGAATGAATTGACTTCTTATTGATTATTGCGTCGGCTATTAAGATTAGGCTTAGATAAAAAACCATGTAATTTTAAGCGTGTTACTTTTATAAAATTTGTTAAGAAAACAACTAAGATGTTACATCTTAATTTCAAATTCAGTTTCTCTAGAGTTTTCAGCGCAGACTAGTTTTATAGTTCCTCAACTTTATCAGGAAGAGTGCTCGATCACCATCAAGATATTATTGTTTTCCAAAGTTTAAAGGTCGAAGTTCTTATTACCGGAGTAATTCAGGAAGATATAACAATGCAACGCGACTTAACGTATCTTTTACTACTTCCTTTACAAATATAATCAAATATAATATAAGATTTCTTGAAATGAAATGAATGATTTGAAATTTTACGTTTCATTGAAAATCATATTAATCAGATTATATAGCTGATAAAAAAGTGTAAAGATTTTATTTGTGATTTACATGAAGGGCATAGTTTAATTGATTATTTTTTTTTGTAAGTGGGACAATCGGGCAGGTGGTTCTGTTGATGGAAAGTGACTACCACCGCCTAGCGACATCTGCAACACTGGAGGGCTTGCAGGTGCGTTGCCAGCCTTTAAGGAATGAGTAATTGTATTTTATCATTGATGTTATTCGATTTATAACAGAGTCACTGCTCGAATAAAAATGCTTATATTGTGAAAAAAACAATTTTATATTTTATAAAATACTATTGAGTTGCGACTGATTTATTAATTCCTCAACACAGAGTAATGTTAGCATAACTATTTCGTATGATACAGTTAATATTTAAAAACATTAAGGCGAAATAGTTACAGTACATTAAAAGTTTTAGTTTGAGTGGAGTTCTATGAAAGAAGTATTTACCATCAGATATCGCATTTCCTTCGTGTGACTGTTTAAGCGGGCAAATATAAAATAGTTGGTCAAAATATCATTATCATCTGTAATCGACAATTCCCGCTACAACCCTGTTAAAATATATTCCTAATTATAATGTTTGAGTTAATTAACGTAGTGGATATAATAAATGGTGTCAGAGCTGATTCATGAATAGATGTAAACAAATGAACACAGTTCTGATTATGCGTAATCCGATCCAAATTAGAATATCAAATGAAATCTCGAAGTTTTGAATCAAAAAGCGAATTTGGCGAACTTGTAACACTACGAAATGCATAATTAAGATCATTCTTGGCGTATCCAAGATATGAATAATGAATTGGAGACTCTTCCGACTTGTGGAACTCCGCTTTATTGGGGGTAATAAAAGTTTAGGGCCTCGGATCCGAACTACGCGAATTAGTTACCAAAGTACATTCACTCTCGTTTTCATAACTGGCATTTCATCATAGACGATGTCAGAATCCGGTAACACGGTTACTGAGAGTTACATAATGAGCACAAACACGTTACTTGATGTTGACACTTTTGACTAACAATGTCTATAAATTCATTTCCTTTTATTTAGAATAATTAGCCTCATTGATCTATAGAGTTCCTTGGTTCGAATTTTGAATAAAACCAAATAAGGAGTTATTGGGCTTCCCCCTCAAGAATTTCCTAGTAGTATCTCGGCGTTTGAAATTATTTAGTTTATATAATTCAGTGCCTTGAAAAGCACGTAAGTTGGTCTATTATCTGAACTCGTTGTATAGTCCGATCGTGTTGTATAGTTGTATCCATTCATCATTGTATTATGAGAATGAGAAAATAAAGAGAGCATGCGCATTAAAACATCTCGTACGCGGTTTACTAGACTTCATTAGGAAAAAACACCGTGCTCAAAATTAGCACATTTTTACTGTATTACCATTATATTATTACCTTAAAAGTATTTTTACAAGAATAATAATATGCAACAATAAAATATTCACATCAAATTGTAAAACGTAAAATGATTCTAATAAATGATCTAATTTTTCTATACCATGCGTATCCATAAAGTGTATTTTTTGTTTATTATGTAACAGATAATTGCAACATATAAGGCGCGTGGAGCCACCTGCCGTGCATTATAGTTCCACGCAGAGGTCTCGCCGGTCAAGCCACTCGATAAATTAGTTCCGACCTCGGATTATGAGGTCTGGAATTTATCCGGAACCCATGAGTTATTGCGGGATGATTTGAGTGCCCAACTTACCAGGGATTGGCAGTTTAGTGGATTAAATTACCAATAATTTATTGACTAAAGCCATTCATTTATTTTGTTACTATATAAAATGTTATAAAAAAACGAATGTTATAAAATGTTTTTTTTGTTTTCTGTTGAATAAACTTTTTGTATATTACTAATAAAAATGCTTTTTAGTTCATTTGTGAATTTAATACATATAAACCAATACATTGTATTGATAGCGTAAAAGCGGAATTTTTATTTTATATTACAAATAAAAGTTTTATGAAACGAAATAGTGCAAATATTTTTATGTTCATATATTATTTTAGAACTAGTTGTGCCCTTTGGTTCTATCTGCTTTTAATTTCGATTATTATCTGATTTCATGGTTACTGCTCCGATGCTAAGATCATATATCATATATATATATATATATATATATATATATATATATATATTTATATTTACTGGTGGTAGAGCTTTGTGCAAGTTCGCCTGGGTAGGTACCACCCACTCAACAGATATTCTACCGCAAAATAGCAGTACTTAGTATTGTTGTGTTCCGGTTTGAAGGGTGTAGGTAATTACAGGCACATCTTAGTTCCCAAGTTTGGTGGCGCATTGGTGATGTAAGCGTTGGTTAACATTTCTTACAATGCCAATGTCTATGGGCGTTGGTGACCACTTACCATCAGGTAGTCCATATGCTCGTCCACCTTCCTATTCTATATAAATAGCGCGAAGTTATAAGGGCTATAAGATTAAAGAACTACCTTACGCAAAAATTATTCAAATCAGCTTGGTATTACCCGAGATTGCGTTTAACAATACGAACTCTTAAGCCTTGTTATATAATTATAAATTATTTAAAAACGAGTGAATATTGAAAAGTGTTCGTATCGTTCGTGATGTATTGACACTGAGCACCGCACATTTATTTCAATACCGCAAATTACTGATTAAACAACAGCACAATCATGGATTTTAGCTTATTTTGTTATAATCTGTTGTATACTAACAAATTAATATAATAAATATAAACGCGAATGTGTATTTGATTGTTACTCTTTAACGTCATATGATGTGTTATCACGTTGTATATTATCTTGTATGTATTCAACTAGTGCTCTTCTCATTGATTACATTACTATTATAAGATTATTGAAAAAGCAAATATATATTAAGAGGGCATGTTCGATTGACGGGGTAGTAGGGCGACAATATGACTCCGGCTTAGCAATTTTTTAATTAAAAAAACAACAAGATGGTATGTATTTGGTTGGCTTTGAAGTGTTTGGTGAATTTCATAGTAAAAAACTAATCTCTTTCAGTCAAATTTTCGATTAGTCAGTCATTAGTCCGAATTCGTTTGATTCATAATTGCTTAAAGTTCAACTTTGTCGAAGGTATTCTTTATTAGACTTGTAATATTGTTAGCCTGTAGGTGCTTTTCAAAAAGTTCTTAACTTTGAATAAAATTTACACTGACTTGCAAATATTAAATTAATTAGTTTGTAAATTTTGACAAAAATACAGTACGGTTTTACGTGCTTTCCGAGGCACCAGATTGTCCAACTTTCAAACTACGAGTGCTTTTATTGAATTTTATTCTTCAGCAAAATTAAAATCAAAATCAATCGAAATTCCGAAGCCATCTTGGCATATAAAATAATTTTCAACACGTAACGAATATATTTTCTGTGACGTCACATCACAGCGTTATAAACTAGCTTGATAAGGCGGGTACAAAAGCCAGTCAAAGCACAATTCTGTAGACAAGTGAACGCATTATATATTTTTGTGAACAGCATTGTGTAACCCATGGACGCCTTTGTCTCGGCGGAGAGATCGTTAATCATTGTGACGCAGCAGTGGACAGCGTCCGATAAGCGGACAGAGTGATGACCGGAGTATATACGAAAATTCGGATATCATCAGCTTTCAGCGAACCGCATTAGATGTAACTCTATAAATTGCACTTGACAGTGTTTATGTAATACCATTCATTGATTATTCTACCACCAAGTATTGTTAAGTATCAGTTTGAATAAAGATACATCTGTGGAGATTTCTACGTTGCAGATAAAAAGGGCATGATTTTATAATCCCGGTATTATGTAGGGACAGTGAATAGGCGTTATCTATTTGTCATTGTCCGGTGAGCATGTTTCATCTAAACCTGCATCAACACTTCATCAGTTATGATTGTGGTCAATTGAACGGAGATGGCTCAGTGGTTCGAACACGCGAATCTTAACTGAAGATTGCAGGTTCAAACCCTTTCAAGCACTTTACATGTGCTTAATTTGTATACGTAAATAATCCCTTGCTCGGTAATGAAATGAATCATTGCGAAAAAACCTGTATCCACTAACCCGCATTGGAGCAGCGTGGTGGACTGAGCTTTAAAACTTCTTCTTAAAACAAGAGGACGCCTTAGCCCAGTCATGGACCATTAACAGGCTGTTACTTTATATATTTTCTTTTAAAATTGTAAGCCATAAAAAATCCATAAGAAAATTCAAACACAAGAGACAAATTGTCAAATATTTCTTGTATTATCATTATTTACCATGTTTTGAAATAATATGGGTGTAGCCTTAATATAAATTACTAGTCATTTTACGGCTTGATGAAATACTTTGTGGTTTTGTGTGTTAGTAAGAAAGGCGAAAAATCTGCCAGAGAAAGTTGATTTAAAGAAAATACATGAACAACTTTACATCTCTGAAAATACATTGAAAGTCTGAAAAAAAACTAATGCTTTTCAACTTGGTATTAGCCATTACGTACCATCTGGAGGCCAATCTGTATATGAAGAGTGAATATAACATTCCACTTAAACTTATGTTAGACTTTTGATCAAATGGATCATAATATATTTCTGACTTTTCTACGCTGTATAAAATTGTAAAGGCGATAAGCAAGAATAAATAGTTTTTGCGATTACACTGTGATCGTTTATCACGACACATTCGTGTGTCGATAAAAGTAACATGTGAGTTACGGCCAATCATACGCGTCGCGCAGTCATTTGTTAAATCTGTAGGCACTTGATTTATTTACTTGGATTTCTTCGAAGTATATAGACTACTCTGGGGTATTTTGAGTGTACATTGTGATAGATATTTTCACTTTAAGGAGAAATTTAACTATTCACTTTACCCTGGTTTATGTAAATATTCATAATGTTTTCCTTCATTGCCCGGCATGAGGTAAATAAGCGTAAAATACAGTAATCCTTGCTCAAATTTTGAATGAAGACTCTTCCGTTACGATTCCCGTATTCTATTCACTGTGCCACATTGATTTATGTCTTCGCTTAATATTACATAGAAAAAGTTTTATTTCAAAACAACAATGTTTTTAGAATTTTTGCTACATTCTTTCAGCAGTTGTTTCAATACTAAACTGATTCACGAGTAGAAATCAATATATATAAAATTACAAGGCCATATATAAGGTCTATATTTATTATAATAATTAAAAATATATATTACTTCCCTTTAATTCCACGTTAATATGTTCACAAATACAAATGCAAAATAACAAAAAAAAGTGCCATTTTGCTTTTAAAAAGCCACCAAAACAGGAAACGTATACAAATTGTCGTTTCCGTCACCTCATCCGGAAATCCAAATATTATCTTTTTGATAAATAAACTCGGGCGTTCACAGCTGGGGCTCGATTATTATTTCATTAGAAACTCGAACGGCATTACATTGTACGTCGCCGGGGGACGTCGCGCCGGAAATGAATCGTATCGCGACATGGATTTCGATTATCTACCCGCAGACTTTCGGTGAGATACTAAACGAATTATTATTGTAGAATATGAATCTTTTGTACTCATTTATTTAAATTGAAAATGGAATTTATGTTGTAATTCAGCTTTGGGACATTGGCGTCAACTGATCGGCGCAGTGGACATTGGAAGACGTCGCTTTGATTACATTAAGCTTCACGAGGTCAATCCTAACAGATGTACTTAAGTCTTGGCTATAAGGATGATTGTTGTGACCTGAGTGCTTAAATGAGTCTTATCGATATCAAACTCCTAAAACAAATAAATTTAGGCAGCTTGAAGAAAAATAATATTAGTTTTATTAAATAATCTTTACTAGCTCATTGTTCTAGTTATTTCAAATATACATATTTGTCGTTTTAAAGAATACGATGAAGCATTTTACTCGTAACAAAATATTTCATTTCAGTTTTACATTTTCTTTCAAATTACAATATAACCTTTATCTTTTTTATATATTTGCTGGGAAGGCAAATGACTACTCCAAATGATTATAAGTGGTAGTAGAGTCCAAATGCGACGACGACCAGTACAGTCGGGAGGAATGATATGCACTAGCCGCCTTCGCCTTGCCGGCCCGCAAGATGCCTCTTCACAACTTGTCTTGAGGAAACTTGCATCAGTTGGACGAAATTTTTCACAAGCGTATTCTATTGGAGCAACGTGGTGCCTCAGCCCAGAAGTAAGACATTTATAAGATGAGTTATTATAATATTTTACGCAAAAATAGACGCTGAAATGTAAGGAAAATATTACAAATGAAACAAAGATGAGACTGAAAATACATAAGCAAACATAAAACAATATCATTATGTATAGTGATGTAAGCGAGTTTGAAGTCTTCCATCATCTTGAACACGTCTTATCTACGAATAAACTGAATTGATTACAATTCGATCCCCAACAAATGTTCTATTGAATATTTGCTCTGGCCCAACCATTTGTTCTTGTCGGAGAGACCGATCAATCATAAAATAATAAAAGTAAAGGAGGTATCGTTATTGCAATCGCTCGAAATTGAGTAAATAATTAATTGAACACAAATCGAAAATTGTTTTTATTTCGTCGTTTCGAATGCTATCGGCATCGGTAGCGGCTCGAGGCGGTACCACTGATAAAAATTATAAGAGATTTGAAGTTATTACGAAGAGTATTTATTTAGAATTTAAATTATATATTTAAACATAGAATTTTTTTAATGAATTATATTAAATAATGCAGAGTTTTGGGACCAAGGGATAAATTTTGGACGTAAAGAAATTTGTTTTAATTTACTCACTTCGAAATTGTCAAATACTAAAAAAAAAATTTAGAGAAAGAATACATTGTATTAAGACCAATAGTTTCAAACACCAATGTACCAGATGTGTCCGATTGTTTTCGACGAATTGGCGAAATTTTCTAATGATAATTGCTTTGGGTCTGTCTGCTTCGGGACTTTTATCAAAAATTTTAATATAAATTTTTTGAGAAGTATATTATGACGTTTAATAAATTAAATTACGTTATATCAAAACGTTTTATGTTATTTTGAAACCATAAAATTTAGTACAAGATATCAAGTTACCACAATCACCAAGTGCTCAATCACTAAGAGCTAGATCAATTTTAATCCATGGTCTATACCTACGCATTATCGTTAAGCATATTGTGTACTTGCAATATAAACATATTTACACTATAGGTAGGCGGACGAGATTATCTCCTTCCCAGACAATATCACCAATATGCCACCAACCTTAGAAACTAATCGTAAGATGTTATGTCCCTTGAGACTGGCTCACTCACCCTTCCAACCGGAACACAACAATACTAAGTATTGCTGTTTGGCGGTAAGATATGTGATGAGTGGGTGGTACCCAGACGGGCTTGCTTAATTAAAAGCTTGAAGCCACTAAGTAACTTAATTTACCATAACCGTAACAAGCTATGAATGTCCCACTGCTGGGCTAAAGGCCTCTTCTCCTCTTTTTGAGGAGAAGGTTTGGAGTTAAGTGATATGTAAATTTGTTTTAAATATAAAGGTTTCGTACCAAAAGTGTGGACCATGTTACTATGTTTGTCACAAAGCTATATTAATAAAACCTTTACAGCGGGCTAGTTGAAATATAAACAGAGGAAAATTCCTCTGAACCTTTGAAAATTTTCCGTTTATTTGATGTTTATGATATATTATCCTTAGTGGATAACAACGAGTCGTACTTACCCGTTAATTAAGTCAATTATTACTTGATTTATTTTTCTTGCTGCGAAACATATCATCGATAGATATAATATATTATTATGTCAAAATAATCTAATGCTTGGTATCATTTGAATCTGTACTATACCTGAAGATTAATTATTTAGATAAAAAAGAGTAACAGATGACTGACTGGCTCAGTCAAACCACTGGGGCAATTTGCATACGGATTCCTTTTATCCAGTAAGTTAGCAATAAGGGAGAATTTTTAAAAATAATAATAATAATATCCTGGGACATTCACACACGGTCATCGGATCCCAAATTAAGCAAAGCTTGTACTGTGGAAACCAGACACAGATATACTACATATACTACTTTTTTTTAAATACATACTTACATAGATATTTACACCCAGACTCAAGACAAACAGACATTTTCATGCACACAAATGTCTGTCCTGGGTGGGTATCGAACCCACAACCTTCGACGTGAAAGGTAAGGTTGTGGAGAATAAAGGGGGTGAAAATCTTACATTATTTATGGTACACCTATGGAAATTATTATTTGGAAATTCAGAATTATGCGCTAGTCTTATATATTCAAAATTGTTCTGGGTTTTGTTCATGTTATAAGTGCACGCATCATTAATCCGAGTGAGTGGAATCTTTATGCAGTTCTTATAATGTTCGTTAAGAGTAGAGATAGTCTTATAATAATATTTTCTTATAAAGAAATTTAAGAACGCTTGTAGGACATAATTAATCTTATAACATAAGATTGTTATGTATTTTGATCGTGTATTAAATGAATCGGTATAAATATAGCGTCTACAATAAATATCGGATTCTCTGAAAATCGTATAGAATCTTCATTTATGGTATAAGTTTGATTATATTTAATCTCCAAAACGTGACAAAAGCTACATAATGCCCACGAAGCCGTTCTCCCCCTAAGACCAAACACTCAGTTGCGTAATAATTATCTTAAATCTAATTAGTCGTTCGGATTAATAGGATCTTTATGTATAAGACTGATATAATGTAGTCATTGAATACATAAAGGTCTTTGACAAGCAATATGTACAAAGCTAGTTACAGAAGCCGCTTTAGTAGTCGCAAAATAAAATTTGCTAATTTATTAATATGAGTATAAGGTTATATAAATATATGATATAATATATTAGACACGTAGTTTTATAATTAAATAAAAATGGAAAAAGTTTGTCACGTGACATTTGCTGTGACTATGTACAATATATATTTTCTGCCATTTAAAAAAAATGTAATTTTGTTGTTTGTGTTTTATTTTATTTTTTCTATTAAATTCAAAAAAAGAACGTCGTCTTATGCATGCTGAGTTAGCTTCTAAGTGGCGTGTAAAATACTGTAATGTTAAGATTATAATATATTATAGAATAAGGAAATATTATATTGTACAGACGTTGACTTCCTACTTAATATAAAAAATGTTACACGAAAAAAAGTTAAATATAATAATATTATTATTTTTTTTAAATAAAATAGCAATCCGTATGCGTTGGCAACGGGAAGAAGTGAGCACGTTCTTTTAAGTCCAGTGTTCCTTTCATTTACTAATTTAATAAAATTTATACAAATATAACTTACACAATGTTATTACGTTATAAGAAGTAGTGAACGTTGTAGTAAGTTAAATAATAATACTTAAATGTAAACAAGTTACATAACAGTAAAGTACAGGAACGAGTCCGTTAAATAAAACAGTTATGCCCAAATTTATATATATTGTTTTTGCAGGCCATACATTGTTCACTTAGAGCAGTAGGACGAACAACAATTAGAATAAAGGCTTGCGAGAAATAATATAAAATAAGATTAGGGAAAATACAACAGTTGCTCTCTTCAGCAGCAGTGACCGACCTAGCGAATGACACGGAGCCATACTAATTAGGTATATAATAAATATATATTTTATAACAGCCGGTAAATGCCCCACAGCTGTATTCAGGTTTCTTTCTTTTTGAGAAGATGATGTGGAGCTTACCACCATGCTGGGCTGATGCGAGCGGGTGGATTCACATGGCAGATTTTCATCCGCTACGTGCAGATTTCACGATGCTTTTCTACTCCACAGTGTGAGGTGAGTCATATGAACAAAATTGTGCACGAAAACTACAGGCACAAGGGACACAACATCTTAGTTAGTAACCTCAAGGTCGGTGACGCATTGACGACGTAAGAAATGTTTAATCTTTCTTACAGTGCCAATGCACATGGGCGGTGATGCTTTAGCATCAGGCTTTCATACAAAACAGTCAACAGATATAATATATCAGACACGTGTCTGTATTATAATAATATGATGAATAGCCCTACACGGAAACACCATTTAGCCTGTAAGACAGATGTACGCGTCAGATATTTTCGCATTATTGATTAACGTGTCACCGCGCGGTAATATTTTCAACGGAACGACTTCGACCCCGCCGTTGTTGGTTTCACTTCAGTTTTTGTACCCAATGAGTAATGATCTTTGCTTGGTTTTTTATTTTTTATTTTCGTGGAAAATTAAACGTTTGACGTAGTCTGGTTTTATAGTTACTGGCGGAGAGATATCTACGAAAATAGTTTTCTGTAAAAATGTCAGTTGTTATGATTTCTTTTTACTTTAAACTATCGCTTGCCCGACGTGCGCCGTCATTTTTAGCTTTTTTGTTTTTGTATTTTAAAATTAATGAGCGTTGGGAAAAATAGGATTTGATCATGGATTAAGCCTGAACGTTGTATATGTATATACTCGTAAAATGGATATATATGTAATAAAGCCTTAAAGTGTGAAAACCAAAATTGTAAACCAAAGTTGTTCATTACAAAAAGATCGAAAGATTAGATACATATTTTGTACTTTATAAAATCATAAATTAAATTGTTTCCTAAGTACAAGAAACAAGTATTAATGTTTATTTAAAATTTGTAACCTTCGCTAACTTATATCACTTTTTTGTGAGATAATGTATATATTTTTACAACAAGATCCTAAAAAAACCATTCAAACTATTTGAATTGTTATTTTAAACAATTCATTAACAAATAATCGTTTGTGTCCTAAAATACATTATAAAACTAGCAAATATTTACACGATAAGACGCCTTAGGAAATGAAATGAAAGGATGATGGGAACATTATCACTCCGGGCGAATTTAAAAATGTCTATAGATTTACAACAAATAATGCTTTTCAGTAAAAGATTATTTCTAATAACAATTTTTATAATAAATTTCAAAGCACTGTTTCATAATATTTGCAAATTTTTTAAATAAAACATAATTTAAATTCAATACGAAGTATATTTAAAAAGGTAACGCCGATTATTTTATAGACATGTTTAATTTACAGGCTACAAAGGAATATAAATTTAGTGTGTCCGACGTTAGCGCTGCAAAGTGAACTCGGTATAAGGTACAAGCATTTTTGGTACCACAAAGTTGACTTGATTGTTTAAAATCTCGCGTCGTTCCTTTGATAAGATTTATGTACTGTTCTTGACACTTAATTTCGTCCGTGTTTGCCTCCCGACGGTCGCGATTATTTCCACATTTCCTGTTGCACGGTTTCTTTTATAAAAATATTGTTCGTAAGCTGTTAAAATATAACATTTTTACGTTTGCTCATTTCTTGGTCGCTCGCCACTTCCATTTTCAATTTTCCTTTTTTAGCTCGAGTTTTTATCTTTTAAGAACCGCTCTAGTTCTAATATAATTATAATAATTATAACATTGAGTTATAAATAATAAGATTTACTTTGTTTTTGAAGACTATTTTTGTGCAGTATACAATATATTTTAAAAGTACGTGTGAATTCGCAAAAATAGTTAATTTAAAAATATAATTGCTTTTTTTAACAATTTTTTTTTGGTTTGTTATTTAAACTATACAGCCACTTTTAGCAACATTTTTGATAGATAATAATTTTCGTAACGAGATCACACTTTTAACTGGCTTATCTTCAAACATTTTTCAGTAGATATATTTTTTAACTTACGTAATTGATGATCAACTCCACTGAACCATTAATTAGTGCGTAGCTAATTAAGCTGACGCACAGATTGATCTTTGATCTCGTGAAGAAGCATCCTTGCTTTATAAAAAAGGATCTTATCAAGTATTTGAAATATCTACTTACGTAAAATCACATTAATTTAACATTTTAGGCAAAAAAAGCTGTAGCGTACAGTGCGACCGTTAGTTGTAGCAACAAATTTTTGTAGGACATTTCGTTAACGTAATTTTTAATATTATTTATTATTCATTTCAAAAACGGAGTTACTGCTCGGAATATGAAATATTTTGTTATTTTAAAACTGAAGATAAGAATGATTTGCATCGCGTTGAAATATTCTACTATGCTATGATAATGTGAATTGGCCTTGAAAACAGCCAAATGAATAGTATCTAAGATGTCAAGTGGCCAAAGTTAATACAAAGAAGACAGTAAAATAATAATAATAACAGCAAAAATCGCTTAATCGAATATATCACTATCGTACAACGAAACAATTATAAATATCTTATAGAGTGGGCGAAAATGAGTCTTCCGTTATGCAATAGGTTGACTCGCATATGGGCGGTTTTATTAAAAGTAAAAGTAAGTTGAGATTTATATAATAATAAAAACAATTTCATATGGAAATCAATGTCAATTTCAAAAAAGGGAGACACAGATGTTGGCAAATCTCTGAAATAAGTTTTTTATTCGAACAAGTCATTTTCTTTTCGATTTTGAAATATGATTCATTTGTCTTAATCAAAGTATGATTAAGATTAAAATAAAAGGCAAATAAAATAGTAGTCTGCAACCTGGATGTAGGGTTGAGAGCTTGCCCGTTTATATAGGCATACCCATCTATTATTCCACCAGAAAGCAAAACAGAGTATTACTATAATTTCAAGAGTTAGTGTGCCAGTATAATTTCATAGAGGCTTAACTTAGTTCCTATTTTATGGGACGTATTTTTACCATATATTATAAATTCTTTATTTATATGTAATCGTATTTTGATTTATCTTTAGTAATCGATCAATAAATTAAAAAAAATGTGAAAATAGTTATATGTCCTTATCGATTTCAGTCACTGCACCGGTAACGGGAAATAATCAACTGTATAGGAGATGTTATAATGCACAACCACAAGCGAAAGCTATTTTAAGTAATAGTTTTACTTGAGCGGTAGGAGTTCATACTAAAGACCAAATATATATTAAATAAAATCGGTACGCGGACGGTCACAATCGCCCATAGATATTGGCGTTGTAAGAAATATTAACTATTCTTTTCATCGCCTATTCACTGCCATGGAAACTGAGTTGAGCTTATCATTTCACTGGCTCACTCACACTTCAAAGCGTTATCTACCAAAAGGGGTTGTACAAAATCCTATTACTAAGTCAAAATATACGTCATACATTTACTAACTATTAAAACTATTAATTTTTGTTGGCCTGACTCTGCTTGAGCTCAGGACCTTCAGATCTGCTATCTTATAAGTTTGCTACTAGACGAATGAATGCGGTCGTGAAAAATAAGTATTGTTAATGTTTAAATTATAATTTCACTTTAAATCAGGTTTAAATGGCGAGTGAGCCAGTGTAATTACAGGCACAAGAGACATAACATGTTAGTTCCCAAGGTTGGTGGCGCATTGTCGATGTAAGTACATACACTAACATTGATGCGTTGATGACCACTTACAATCAGGGGGCCCATATGCTCGTCCGCCTTCCTATTCTATAAAAAAAACACTTGAAGCAAAATACAATATGAATGGTTAACGAAAGCTTCATTACATGTAAGCGTTGGTCAATTCTACCGCAGCTGTATTACGAGCGTGTATGTTGGTCGGTTATTACGGCGGAGTATAAAGAGCAATTTGTCGGATAGTATCGCAATAGCGTCGCATGTTTGGACGAGTTTGTTCTATTGAGCGGAATGCTTAAAATACTTTGTAATCGAGCGCTGATTTTGTGTTTACCACCACAAACATGTCATATGTTTGTGGTGGTAAACACAAAATGGTGAATGGTTCTTCGATGGAAATGATTTATAGACCATTAAATTAATTAGAGTAGCCGCTCATAAAGCACCTTAACAAAATTAATGTATGTGATATACATTTTTTTAATAAAATGTTTACATTTTATTCTAGACAATTATAATTGGTTTACCTTATTCTTTTAAAGTCATAATATACCTGCAACAAAAAAGAAAAATAATTATTTATATATTTAAATATCAAAACAAACAGTACAAAATATAAAAAACATCATATAACAGTATATTTTTATAATCGCATTCTTTTTTTTCGATTTAAAGTTCGTCATTCCGCATCATTTCCATTTCAGCCGTTAATTAACTAAAATATTTATTATTCATGAAGATGAACCTTACGATATTATTGACATATAACTAAATATATATATTTGTGCTACATTATACATACATTGAAAATATCGTGAAGTTTTCATGACCTATTTTTCAATTGAACATTTAAGCATGAAAATCCACGCCAAGCCTATAATTCGAGGTATAATTCAACAATAACTCAGTACGTCGCGTTGGAGCCGGTGTTTATAATGGCCACTGGCCTATCATTATAGCGATCGATTTCATTACCCTCTGCGATCCGGAAGTATGGCCTATACTTACATTTGTTAAATTATTTTTTCATAATTGATATATCACGTGAACAAATTACATAGAATCGGTAATTAATATAATGGTTATATTGTCAATTTTATATTAAAAACATATATATTAAGGATATTAAACTCATATTAATTGGTTTAACTTTATGAGTGATTATGATCTTGAGAGTGTGCAGCATCGATGTAGAATCAAAATAGTGTTTTTAGTAAGAGTGGTGGAGCGCAGAGCGTTTATTTTTTTATAAATTAAAGTAAACATTGGAATTCTAGGGTTAATTTGTTAAGTTATTTATATAATATTCAAACCAAACAAATGATAATTAACGTGGAAAGGTTTTCAGTAGGGTTACCAACGCGCTTTTTTTCGAGGACACGTTAGATTCTTAGTATTCTAAATTCGAGTATTATAGAAACATTTTTATTTGAGCATTCAGGTGAACTTTGTGTAGTAATCACATGCCAGGTGTATGCTGACTAATTTAAAGATAAGACGATCAATATATTCTATATTGGTACGCTCAGAAGGAATTTAGAAATAACACTAGAAATATAATTCGCCAATTATATTTGTTATATCTTTTTAGCTCCAATTAGCACACGTCCTTTCTAACAAAAGGATGAATCTCGAATGGCTGACGGTCAACTGTCAAGTCGTCTCATCGAATATTGAATTAATGTAATGAGCGAAGAGAGGCAATGATAAATGCAAATGATAGTAACAGCACGTAATGTAAAGTGTGAATGAGCGAATGATAGATGTACGTATGAATGATTGTAACAATATTGATGATAAAAAAATGTGATATTGGTATCCCTTGATTCATACGTGCGACATCAATTAATTTCATTTGAGACAAATAATATCTATTAAGTTTATTACCGGTTCTATATTTTGAACACGTAGCTTTACTTCAATTCAATCGTATAGCAATTAAGTAACCGCGAGTTTCTTACGGTTTTTTTTGCTAGAAGCTGCTTTCCGAAACGGTGCGATATAATTTATTGATGATTCAAAAACCCTTTAATGTTAAGTTTAGTTGAATACACATGATATGATTTGATTTCAATATAACGATATAAAAGTTCTTCTATGCAAGCGCGCTCCATCTTAGACTGTATCTCACTTTCCATCAGGTGTGATAACAGTCAAGCGCTAGCCTATACAATTAAAAAAAAAAAAAGTAGTGCTTGTTAGAGCCTATTTAAATATAGAATATGTTATTTTGAGTGAGAAATATTAGGTCCTTACATATGAAATTAGTGTTTTGTCGTACTGACCACTTTGATTTAAAATATCTCCTCTTTGATTAAGAATTCCAAATTCAAATTTATAAATTCATTTAGTTGGTACATTTGAGCTTTGAAAACATTCATTCATTTGTTTTTTCCTAATTTTTTTTTTTTTTGGGGTCGCTTATTACCGCACAATGGAAAACATGAAATATCGGTATATTTAGGAGTACGAGTTCTACCGTGGCACTAGTTCTGCAGAAACAGCTCGAAGGATTAATGATGTATACGGCGCTGATGTCTCAAAAGAAAGCACGGTAAGTTTTTGATTTCAACGTTTTCATCCTGGAAATTTCGACCTTCAGAACCAACCCTGTGGACCAAAGTGGAAAATGAAGAATTAAAGGCAATTGTGAAAGCGGATCCATCACAAAGCAGAGATGGCTGCAGAGATAGCTGCAGGCTTCGGGGTAAGTGATAAAACTGTATTAATCCACTTGAAGCAAATCGGGAAAGTAAAAAAACTTGAACGATGGGTACCTCATGAATTGAGTGAATCGAACTTGCAAACACGCGTTGACTGCTGAGTTACTTTGCTCAACCGACACAATAATGAAGGGATTTTAAATCTAATTATTACTTGTGATGAAAAGTGGATACTGTACGATAATCGGAAGCACTCGACACAATGGCTGAACCCTGGAGGCCCAGCCAAATCCTGCCCTAAACGTAAATTGACTCGGACAAAGTTACTTGTGAGTGTTTGGTGGACTAGCGCCGGTGTCGTTCACTACAGCTTTCTAAAATCTGGCCAAGCGATTACGGCAGATATCTATTGTTAGCAACTGCAAACCATGAAGGAAGAACTAGTTGCTAAAAAACCGACATTGGTCAATCGCTTTAGGCCACTGCTGCTTCACGACAACGCAAGACCACACACTGCACAACAAACAACCACTAAGTTAGATGAGCTACAATTGGAATGTCTGCGACATCCACCGTACTCCCCGGACCTTGCTCCAACAGATTACCATTTTTTCTGGAATTTGGACAACTTCTTACAAGGAAAAAAATTCAACTCCGATGCGGCAGTCCAAACCGCCTTCAAACAGTTTATTGATTCTCGCCTTTTTCTCGGTTTTTTTTAGTAAAGGGATCAATTAACTACCTATGAAATCACAAAAGTGCATAGATAACAGTGGTGCAAATTTTGATTAATTAAATATATTTTACAATATAAAATTGACTTTATATTCCTCCCGTATAAAACGCCCTAATAATATTGGAAACCTGAATTTGTAGGAAGACAAAACACAAAAATCTCTTTGATAACTACAAGAAAAGGACTTCGCCTACAATGGGTTTGTAGGCGAAGTCCTATTATATTATATTAAGTATTATTTAGGTTCGAGAAATAGAAGTAGTTCGATTTTTAAATATTGATTTGGCTCTCTATGAAATGTAATAACCCTAAACGATATTGCAAAAGAGTCTACCACGTATGTGGACAGTTTTATTACATAACTTATTGATAAACATTTAAAAGGAGAAGGTTTTATATTTTTCACTTTGTTGTCCTGATTTCCAGCACTCGGAGATGGCTACCCTAGATAGCAACGATGTTTCGCTCGGAGACGCTAACAAGCGCTCTAACGAACCGCCTGCGTCGCGTTTCTAGTCATTTATTAAGCGGAATATGACTTCTTTTGAATTCACATGTTATAAGTAGAGCGATTATGTGATAAAATTTATTAGATAATAAATTAAATTTCACGACGAGTCGTTTCGAATATATTCATATTAATGTGATATAAATTAATACTATACATATGTCGCTATATATCGCTCGTTCAAACGGGACGCAAAATAGAATTATTAAATAGAATTATTAAACCAGCTGGGCTTGAGACACCTTTGTTATGGGGTCTAATTAAGTTATTCACCTTTAAGTGACTACAGTAAGGACTCTTTGATAATATTAATTAAGTTATCTTTACATTAAAAATATTGCATGTCTATCTCTATATTTTAATGTATCTGTTGTCTGTCAATTTATCAAATATATAAAATTTATAAACTATGACCATGTGTTGTGGTGCACTGTTAAATTGAAATAAACACTTTTTTATAATATTTGTTATTTAAGGCTTTGTAATGAAAAAAGTTGTGGTGGGGCTTTGTGCAAGCTCGTCTGGGTATGTACCACCCACTCATAAGATATTCTACCGCAAAACAGCAGAACTTGATATTATTGTATTCCGGTTTGAAGGATAAGTGAGCCAGTGTAATTACAGGCAAAAGGGACATAAAATAATAGTTCCCAAGGTTGGTGGCGCATTGACTATGTAAGCGATGGTTGACATTTCTTACAATGCCAATGTCTAAGGGCGTTGGTGACCACTTACTATCAGGTGACCCATATGTTCGTCTGTCTTCTTATTTTATAAAAAAAAATAAAATAAATGTGAATAAATGCATTTGTCGTTAGAATATCTATAAAATACAGGTTATGATTTAAAGATTTAATATTAAAGACGAAATTCTCATAAATAAAGTTACAGTATTTGTTAGAATACATTTCAAAGAGAATCCTAATAATGATTAAAACCGATCAAATAAGCGACAGGTCGCTAATTAGTATTGCTTTCAGAGAGTTCGGTAAAACGTTTCATTTCAATTAATGTATATCTTTGCTAATTACTTTTTAATGTAAGCTTTGAGCTCTGATGGCTCATTTTTTTTTTCGCTAGATAAAACGCATTTACGCGTTTCCTTAGTACCAGTTCCTTAGTTACCAGCGGTACCCAGTCCGTTTTTTCGAGAGGGACACGTCACGGGATCGCTTGTGCATCCTACCGTGACAGTCCAACTTCATTCGTTCGTTCCTTCCTAGGAGGGTTCCGGGGCACGGAGTTATTGTGAGTGCACCTTAGAAGATAGACACGTGGCTTCGAACTGTTTTTTTAAGGCATATCATTTTTTAGTATATTGTTTCATCTCCTAAGGTTTAGCAAGCGTTAGCCATATAAGCGCACGGAATTTTGGACAAAACAACGTCATAGCGTTTCACCTTTTTCATTAATTTCTTTAAATTATAGTTAAAACGTTATTAAAATACGTTGCGTAGTTTTGAAAAAATAAGCGGAGTTACAGAGACAGATAGAGAATTATTCATCTCTTTTCTAAATATACTATTTAGAGAATATTTTAAGAAGCTTAAACGACTGCAGCAAAAACATCGTAACGAAAGAAAATATTTAAATGCTACAAAACTATATATACATAGTTTAACTAATACAATGCAAAAATAAAATATTTATATATTGTAACGTCATGCCACATAACGCCACGCTATATAATACCACGCTACATATCGCCACGCCACAGCCAAGCCAAGCCAAGCCCAGCCCAGCCCAGCGAAGCCAAGCCAAGCCAACCCAAGCCAAGCCATGTCATGCCTCGACAGTTAAAGCTGGTACTGTCCACCAAGTCCGCCTGTAACCATTACTGTCGTCACATTCGAGTGACAACAGAACTCAATACCCGTTCGGCTCATTTCGGAACGTCATTCGTTTTTGTACAAAAATGTTGCTATGGCAACAAAATAACGGATGAGATGATGTGGCCATGACAACGAAAAATTACAGTTGTGAATTGGAAAAAGTATTAAAACATAAATATATATTCGATTGTTGATATATTGTTATCATTATTACCTTCCCGTTTCAATAAGGAATGCTTTAAAATATTCCGAATTATTACTTTTCATTAAGTCAATATATAAGTCAAAATAGCTTAATATTTTGTTTTTATTTTATATTCTTTTTGATAAAATGAAATAAGAATAGTATGTTGAGGCCATATTGTGTATGAGCCTATTTAAATTAAATGTTTCATATCCTTCTGTACATAAAATCGAGTTGCCCCGCAGTGTAACTTTAAGAGGCTTTTGTTTACAAGAGGAATGTTCTGAGGTCATTTGCAGAATATCTGACTATATAAATGAAATATTTTAGTTACTGAAAAAGGCCTTATTATTTGAAATCAATGCATTAATAAATGAAATATCTGGTCATTGTATCACGCCTAAATTTTTTTTACACAAGACCTAAAACTAAATTTGGTTAATTAAAATATTCGCATGGTATTCTTCAAGAACTGTCCCATTGTTTTTCACAATGCAAGTCTTATTTTGTGTAAGTTAATGTTAACTAAATATGTATATTTATGATAATCAAAATATATTGTATTCAAATAGTCTCTCAAAAGCGCTTTTGAAGAACCCAACACTTTACCTTTTTGTCGGTCAAACGAAAAGTTGTTATCATTGAAAGAGTTTTACAACTTGAGCTTCAAACAAAAATATGATTGCTTGCAATTTGTCTGCATTTTTTTTTGTGACTTCGTTAAATTAAATATCGCTTGAATACATGTTCGCGTGCACAGAATTTATTTACTCCTATTCTCTAGGTAAATATTGTGTATACTGTAAGGCTTTATACTTAACTAATAAAAAATTGATATGGAATAAGCCGTTCCGCATTCTGTCCTTAGTGAATTGAAATTCGAAGGAAAAAGCCAAAGCAGCCCGCGTTAGTAAGAGAGGTAGTATGTGGTGGTGAGTAACTTAGCATGTTTAATTAAAATAAATTGAAATGATTTCGAATAATACATGAAAATTATATTTAGACAGACTTATAGATAATAATCATATAAATTATATAATATTCGCTTGTGCTATGAGATCAATAGAATCTCATTTTCATGGTGGCCACAACAGCTAATCTCAAGAGACTCTAGCCAATTGCGCAGGACAGAAAGAGTAGGAATCGGGCTGCTACGGAGAATTTTTTGACAGGAAAACTCAATAACAGTTGTGAACCCAGAACCTCCGGGTCTGCTGTATTGTTTGCTAGCTGCTACATTAAGAGGCTGGTACTAATATATAGATTTATTTGCATTACTATTTCGTTACTTCCAGATGTTCCTATTATGAAACCATTGACGTAGCAATCCAGTTGGCAATCACTTTACAATATGAGTCCTAAGTACCAATGACCATCAAGACATTCAATTACTGCGATCACGCCACCTGGATAGTGTCTCGCTTTGCCGTATTGTACAAGGAGGGATAATACAATAACGATATATATTCATTATTGACAACGGTTTAGTTAGAAATGCTTATTACATTTAAAATTTTAATTCAAAATCAAAATATATTTTAATAAAGTAATTGAAATTGCAAACACACTCACATACAATACAGCAATAACAGATAAGAAAAAATACTCAATTATAAAATGTAAATAATTAAATAATTTGATTAATGACCTATTGTTAATCAAATTAAAAGAAGTCCCCCCTCCACTGATCCCGATGGAAATCATAAAATTAACTTAAGATAAGTACATATATATATAAATAAAAAAGAAAAGTGTCTATTTCTTAGTACTTACGGTATAAAACGTTATTTAAAAAAAGACTTAAAACAACCGCTGGTTTGAAATGTATAAGTTTCTGGTAGGAATCCCTCACTGGCCAATAACTCTGTAGTTACTTTTGTTACAGGACACTATTTTTAATTTATTAAAATTTATACTGTGTTTATTATTATTTACCAATGGCTGTCGAAGCCTTAAGCGAGATACATTTAATGTAGTTTAATTATCTGATATTGTACAAAATAATTTATTGGCAGAGGAAGATCTCTCTCTACAAAACTTTGTACAATAATTTTATAAAATTTTCATAGTCGATTTTGTTCCCAATAGTTCAATAGCATACGCGCTGTGTAGTGACCGAATAAATAATACGTTCGAGGCTTAAAACTACAAAATTATGCGTGGGAAAGAAGGCCCTTTCCCAACGGTAAATTTAGAGGCTTTCTCTATTAATATATATTGAATAAAACATTTTTATTATTTATCGGTTAATTCTACACTTTTGTCAGTTTTCTGAATCTTGCACGTATTTATCTTATTTCATGAAAGGTAAATAATAATTTAATGGTATTTAATTAAAAAAGCCGTAACTAATCGTCGGAAAAATGTAATTAAAGAGTTCCTTCCCGATTCCTTTTGGTGAAAGACTACGTTTAATCTTGTAAAATACAATTCAAAAGTACTTTCAAAAGTATCCTTAAATAATTTTTATTTGTATATAATAGAAAAAAAATCAAGACAATAGTATAAAACATGTTTAACATGTATAAAACGTTCCGCTCATTAGTTTCTTACTACAATATCGGTTCGATTTGAAAATATACCAATATTTTGTAAAATTATTTTGAGGGGCAATAACCGCTCGTCGTCATTCAATTACGTCCGCGATCACGCTACGTACACCTAGGGTTGTCACTTAAAAAAATCATTTAAAATAAACAATTAATTGTATAACGAACTTAAAAAATAAATAATAATACCTTAGTGCGATTTTTTTAGTGTTTAATATTACTGAACAAGTTAAATACTACTAAAACTCATAAGTCTCTCCCAAAGGGTTTTTCTTATACTTAAAACATATTTACGTTATTATAAATGTTTGAAAAACGTCTATCGTTGTGAACCTGGCAACCCTATTTCCGTCGGTGCACTTTACCCCACTTCCCGCTGTAAGTAGGAAACATCATTTCCGTTTATGCTCCGACGTTAAAACAACGATTCTTAAAACACGCTATATTACCAATTTCCTTGAGTTAACGGCTAAATAATTTACGGTTATATTTATAATATCTTGCTTTACCTATTTATATAATTACAGTATCAAATATAATTATATAGTGTACAGTAAATATATATTTCAAATAGTAATATTATATAAACAATAGTGTTTAAATAACCTGAATATAAGACTGTTCATATTCAAACTTATTTTAAGTCCATGTACTTTTGTGTTATATGATATTTTCGCTAATTAAACTCTTATTAATGGCGAAAGACTTCTAGATTCTAGCTTCAAATCCAAGGTCGAACTAATTCAATAAAAAGTAATTGGGCTTATTAGTCATGAAATTCTCAGTAGCAGCCAAGAATTTGGAATTTGGAAGTGTTTACACAATCGACTTGGAAAGCACGTGAAGTCGATTGTGCTGCGCTTGAAAGCATTTCTGTCGTATCGTATTTGCCGACTTGTGTTTGCTCAAGCATTTGTATACTTTAATAATATGACAATTCCGAATTTCAATATTTAAAAAATATATAATTATATTTAAATTCATATGCTGTCGATCCTTATTGAAACCTATTAGTACTCAAAACTACTAATTACTTCCCATTAGGAGAGCGCTGAAAATTGGCGTCGAAGCATTTACTCATTGACTGGGTTTATGTGGTAATTATTAACACAGTAGCACTTTCTCTACGATAGGTATATTATATGAAAATAAAATATTTGTATGTTGTATTTATTTGATTTATGAATTAAGTCGTTTCTCTTATTTCACTGAAACGGCACAAGAATAATCATTAATCCTGTTTGGCGTTAGAATAAGTAAAGCTCGCACCGTGTTACATATTTTTAATTTATTTTTTAAATTTTTGTGCATTGTTTTTTTTGTTATAACTTGAAATTTTAATTTGTCGTTTGTTTTTTTTTTTTTTGCTACAATAGGTTGCCTTATTGTTTATGCAGTTATCACCTGTAATTGAGGTACCACTTCTTCTTTTTTTATTTTACGAACTGTGTGCTATTATGTATCTGTGTGTATTTTGTTGGTGATCTAATAAATAAATATTTGTTTAATTTATATTGTTATAAATATTTATTTAGTGGCATGACAGAATTAATTAGTGGTTACTAAAAATCGCACACACATTGAACGGGTATATTGGTTCAAGTTAAATCACCAATACTAATAATCTTATAAATATTAAACACAAGAGCAAAAGGTGAGCCAATCATTATATCACCCTTTAATACGATACTTCGGTAATCCAAGGAACGCAACTAGATATCCTATAGTGAAACTCCATTAACTTAGTCGTCCCGTCACGGAGCGGGACGTGTCCGAACGTGTTCCGACACGTCCGGTACAAGAATTAACGAAAATTGGAGACAAAATATTCGACATAAGTAATATGAGAGTTGAGTGAGGCTTTTGAAACAGTCGGCGTAATGGTGATTGTGATATAAAGTAACAACACGCAAATATGCCACAACTGGACAACGGGCACTTCTTAAGGAAAAGAATTTGAACTTAGTCTGAGATGAATTATAAATACAGATGACACATAAAACCTCAATAGTTCTCGCTCTCATTTTGACGCAAAGGTAGTCTTTGGGAGATTCCATGACCGAGGAGTAAGCCTAGGAGTATATGAGATTTTCACGCACTAAAACCTTTGCGACGAAAGTTCGATATGGATCGGAAGTGCCGTAGAATATTTTTAGCATATGCATTCGCTAACTCTACCTACCTAGCTGGTTGAGAGTTAATGATTTAGTGAAAAAGTGTACCGCTTTACAACATAATATCGTAAAATGAAGTACATTTTCATTTTGATTCTGCTAATACAAACATGAAGTGATAATGAAAATACGTACTTGCAAAGTTATACAATATTTCAACAGAAGCCAATTTATGAATCTAAAAATGAAATGTATATAAATACATAAAAGCATGAACAAACCAATTTTATAAAATTCTAAAACGATAGCTCGGTAAAGTAACGAACGTAACTTTGTTTCCAACACGTAAAATTTCATTAACTAAAATTAAATTTAGCCGTCCCGTCACGGGGCGGGACGTGTTCGAACGTGTCCGGACGTGGACGGTACATGAGATTAATGTAATTTTGAAACGGGACACTTGACATATATGAGTACTGACGATCATTTCCGATTCTCGAGTTCCGTCGCATACGAAAGCTATTAAAATATTGATACATTAATTTTATTAGTTTCCGCTCGCGCGTACGGTTGGGAGGGTTCAGATGCTAAGTAAAAGTAACCTATGTCTATCCTTGGGGCTCAAGCTTGCTGCGTAACAAATTTCATCAAAACTATTTTGTGGTTTAGACGTGTAAGCGTGACAGACAAACAGAGTAACTTTCGCATTTATAAAATTAATATAGATTGTTAACGATATATGTGCAGCAAAGTTTCTTATACCTTGTTCTTCCCAAGTTTAGGTACTTTTTTTTAAAAAACGCTCGTTTTTAATTTGACTTTCAATAACTAAAATACTTATTTTTAACAATTAGTTCAGTCGAGTTAACAAAGTAATCACCATTATCGATGGCAATATTATTGTTAGGCCTACACAGTCCAATACAGTATATAGTAGATTTATTATATATATACGTATACTTGTATAATAACAATAGCTTTGTTAATTTTTATTTTATAAAACATTTTTAAATCAATGTATCAATTTTGTAAAAAACAAAACAGTATACAATAACGTATAGTTAAATAAAATCTTAATATTGCAGAAAATTATTGTGACTGAGTCAATAAAAAGCTGCCACTATTTAAGACAATTACATAAGTTTTTCAATATTTTTAATAATTAATCTAAAAATACATGTATTTTAGTTCTTTTTCATTTATAGAAATGCGTAAGAATTGAAATATAATTCACCATGTTTTATTGACATAATTTTTATATTTCTCTGCTTAAATATAATATAAAAATAATACAAAAAGTTTTTTAATTATAAGTAAATTTTTACAAACGACATATTGCGCTAACTGAAACGAATAATTAAAAAAAACTCAAATCTAGTCTGGACACTAAACATAGACGTAATGATATATTATTTGCATAAAAAAAACGATTCCACAATTTAAGTGTTTCATGACCTTTGGCTATTAACTTTTGTATTAGTAGTCGAAATATTTTCATAACAAAACATATGTCCCCTTCACACAGGCGTTACAATACATCGCGTGCCTATACCCAGCTGGGTTGTACGAGTTGGACGACGAAGGAGCGGCGCCTTTCATTCACAAGTCAATTTTACACGCAACGATACCATGTTCAGTAGTAATACAGGACACGAGGAATGTATGTAATTAATATATATACGAGGAACATTCCATAAATGAGCATAACATGAGACACGCCTTCGTCAATTGTTTCAAATAGAAATTGGATAAATAAATCGATATAACATCCTAGAATCGAGTGAGGTTGTGAATATTTCAATTGAACTGTGGTAAATAATTCAATCACTGGTGGTAGGGCTTTGTGCAAGCTCGTCTGGATAGGTACCACCCACACATCAGATATTCTACCGCAAAACAGCAATACTTGATATTGTTATGTTCCGGGTGAGTGAGCCAGTGTAATTACAGACACAAGGGACCTAAAATCTTGGTTCCCAAGGTTGGTGGCGCATTGGCTATGTAAGCGATGGTTGACATTTCTAACAATGCCAATGTTTAAGGGCTTTTGGTGACCATTTACCATCAGGTGGCAAATATGCTCGTGCGCCTTCCTATTCTATAAAAAGAAAAGAACTGTTCTAACCGTGAGCTTGCTAACGCAAATATGATGGTATGAAGATTCAAAATTGGAACATGTTTTTGTAAACATTTATCTGATAAATTTCACACGTCACCATTGATGAATGCCCTCAACAACTGTACGAACTCAAATTGATGAAGCGTAAAATACTTCATACAAAATCAAACACCAATTTAAATATTTATGGTAATATACAGAAATAATAACACATAGATTACTTCTGAAGATTGAAATGTAATTCTCAATAAAATTAAATTTCATTTAAAGTTAGTATTAGTATAAAAGCAACCAATAGTATTACTCAAGTTTTAAATAATGAACAGATTATTAATCTCTCAGCAAAGTTAGGTCAAAGACCTTATAATAATATGTTAACGTTTACAAACCGTCTGCTAGGTGCGGTATCTTTTCATTCATAGTGCTATCGTCAATTGTCGCGATCATGCCGCAGTCACGTGACGAGCGGTAATATCATTGGAGCAGTATGTAATTGTTTTTGCAGAGGGACTTTATGTCGCTTCCAAGTTATTTTCTTATTTGAAATGTAAATTCAAAGCTAGAGGGCTTGGTCTTAGCCTGTTTCCATGAAATGAGATTCTAGTTCTTTTGAAATTGTTTTAAACAAAAAAAGAGTATTGTATTCACAATGGAACACACCTAACAAACATTGACATATTGAGAGCTTAATGCTGTATTATGAACATTTTTTTTTATAAATTGTAATTATGTTTAAGTAGGTATTTAAAGTAACATACGAGTACATCTCGGTACTTTACAAATATCAATATTGAAGAAATATAAGAAAATTACTTTCTAATGTCAATTACCATAGAGATTAATAGACAAACAAATGTAAAAGAAAAGAAGAACCGCAACAAAGACAGTATGTTACTACTGAAATTAAATGAAACCCTAAACAAAGATCTCCTGGTCTTTGCACAGCTGTGGGGCATTAACAAGCTGTTACTTTTATTTATTTTTAATTTACGAATGAAATCATCATTCAATCATTCATTCTGTTTTCGTAACTGACTACAAATTAAATATTAAACATAAAATTAACAGTTTTTTTGACTCTTCAACAATACATACTATTGCATTTAACATATTTTCCGATATAAAATATAGCATTCGCCGCTCGTAGCCGTCAAAAAGTCGTAGAATGTACTCGTAGCAGCGCTACGTCAGCTAGCAGTAAATTAATTTTCGATGAAAAAAATAAAAGTATAACGAAATCTATTTCTATCGCCGGTTCTTCTTAGATCTATGGTGTTTTTTCCGGAGCTGTGGTAGATTTATGATAATCAATACGCAGGTTGTTTCTTTTAGAAATAAGTATTTCAACTTTGACTTTCGAAATAATACCATCTTTTTTGTATATTGTCTTAACTCTCAATCCTCGTTAGTATTTTCTGATGAAATACTAGAATAATACAATTGAATAATCATTTTACCATGAAATAGAAACGTTCCATATTTCTGATTTTCAATGTAAGTGACTGAAATAGAGCTTGGATTAGTGTAACAGACTCAAGGGACAACAATTAAGATATAGTTCGTAATATATTGGCAAAGCATATATATCAAGGAGTGTCGTCTTGCAATGTCAAAATTTATAGACGTAGGTGACAATCCTCGCTAACCTTTCAATCAGTTGATCATCTATTCAACTTTTTAAAAATAATTTAAGTTAATGAAAAAAAAAAGATTTTCTCGTGGCTGATTTAATTTAAAGTATAATACTGAGAGTAAGAAAGTCGAAACGGTCTAGTTAATAGAACATGTGGAACTTCATCGCAGATCAAATTATTGTAATATTTTGTAAATTAATTGAATAGAGTTCTGGCAAATATGGAGACGATTTTATTATTTAAGCAATACTTATTCACTGAGAGTAAAAGTAATATGAAAAAAAAATGTCTAAAAATGAAACGTCCGAAAGCATACCTCACATAATAAACATTGTTATCGCGTGTTTGTTTGACAGACGTAGCAAGTTGAGGCGTTACTTTATTATCGAGTGCTTGGCCTTGGCAACCTTGGCCATTATACTAGCCATTAATCACGAGCCCCACGCGAGCTGTATCGAGCGATCTTTTTAACTGAACAAATGTTTATGTCGTTATAGACGAAATTATGGTTCTATTTGCCGAATCCTTATATAATAAAGAACTGTTTGTAGTCAAGTATGTTTTATTAGAGGTGAGCGAATCCGTTTTATTTAAAAATAATAGCTTTTTAGTTGTTGTTTTGAGTTGGGCAGGCCAAATAGAAACTATTATAAGTTTAGTAATGAGCTTTTGCAAAAACTTGTGCACTATATGTCCGGCACAGATGGCTTCCACTGAGAATAACCACCATTGCCGAAACTGGTCAGTAGGACACCAGTATCATTAATTGAACTAAAGTCATTATTCGTAGGTATAGTTATATTATAGGTAGGTTCAGTTATATTATATACTAACGTTTTAAATATTAATATATACATTTCAAGAATAGATTAGTTTCATTTAAATTTGTTCGATTTTATAGTACCCGTAACCACTTGTCGTTAAAACGTGTATTTCAAAGAATTGAATTAAGTTGGTAAACTGTTAAGTTTATTATATTTAAACATTTACTTAATTAATCAAATATGAAACAAGGGATAGGTGAAAATCCATTGCTTTCCCAAAACAAAAACCGTACAAAGAAGCTTTACGACACAGATTAAGTTGAGTGATGAGGATTGTAAAAGCTTACATCACCATTTAAAGTTAATTCCATTATAACTCTAACAAAAAGTAAGCATAAACAATAAAAGAACATTACTTTATCAAGTGCACTTTACAAAGATAAATTTAAAACTTTATTCATTCTATTTCGTTTTTATATCGAGAACTAAATGAAATATTTTGTTACAGCTTTTTTTAAAGCTATCAAAACCCGTATTAAAATGGCTAAAAATATTTCAACTATCAATGACGTCGGAACAGGCAGATATGACCACTTACCGTTAAGTGATTGTCTGCGATCTCCCATGTGTATATCAGATATGTCGAAGCTGACTTGTTTTATATAAAACTACTTATAAGAGATAATGTAATAAAAATTTAATTATTTTTTTAAGGAAATTATATGGGCCACCTGATGGTAAGTGCTCATTACCGCCCATAGACATTGGCGAAGTAAGAAATAATAACCTTTCCCGACATCGTCAATGCGCCACCAACATTGGGAACTGAGATGTTATGTACCTTGTGCCTGTAGTTCAGGCTCACTCACCCTTCAAAACGGAACGTAACAATAATAAGTATTGCTACTTGGCGGCATAATATCTGATGAGTGATGGTACCCCCCCCCCCCTCGGCCTGCACAGAGCACTACCATCAGGTAAAATAATTGTATAGTACCTATGAACATTAATACGAAAAAACAATAAAATATAGTGTTTTTTTTAAATTATTCAAAATTTCAGCTTTTGTATTTTAAAGTAGAGGACAAAATATAATCTTAAACTCGTTAAAAGATTTTTGCCGATGAGATTAAGGGCTCTCGAAAAAAATAATGAAAAAATGTAGAACATCTAAAAAACAAATTAAAGGGAATTGGTTGCTTTTATCTTTTATCAAATATCGTTATACATCCATAAATCTACAAATAATAGAAGGGAAACAATCAAAGGGAATCGGCAACCTTTTTTGTATCGGAGGTGCGATGAACGTGACAAACTCGACAAGGCGGCGCGTGCCGCGTGGCTCACCCGCCCAATAGCGTTTGCGGTCGAGATACTATTGGAAAAGCGGTTGAAAAATATGCTTAGAATGTGTTTTTATCCCTTTACGGCTTTCGATGATGATAAATGTCACGTACTTTTAAAAGAGAGTGTTTAGGGCTTGGTGGAATAATACTTTTATTTGTCATCTTTTACGATGTTTAAACTTATCCGAATTATTCTAAAGGAAATATATATAAATCAATCAAATTAAAGCGCTCGATTCTCAGTACACGTGATAGAGGTGTCGGATATGTTTCACGGACGTCATACATATGCCCCTATACTTGGAATATAAGAAGGTAATATAGAAAGCACTTGTATTTGCTCACACACTGTCCACTATATGTTTTCCTTTGACGCATTAAATTTTTGTTTAATTTAATAAATAGTAACAGTAACAGCCTGTTAATGTCCCAATGCTGGGCTAAGGCCTCCTCTCCCTTTTGAGGATAAGGTTTGGGTGATAAAAAAAAGTCGAGATAACGCACTGGTAAGAACGTGTAAATCTTAACCAATGAATGTGGGTGACAATGTGATCACGAACCGGAAGACGCAGCGTGGGCAGGCCCCCTACAAGGTGGACCGACGACTTAGAACGAGTCGCGGGAAGCCGTTGGATGCGGGCAGCGCAAGATCGGGCAACGTGGAAATCCTTGGGGGAGGCCTTTGTCCAGCAGTGGACGTCTTTCGGCTGATGATGATGATGATGAATGTGGGTTCAAATCCGGGCAAGCATCTCTGAATTTGCATGTGCTTAATTTCTGTTTATAATTCATGTCGTGCTTTTCGGTGAAGGAAAACATCGTGAGGAAACCTGCATGTGTCTAATTTCATCAAAATTCCACGTGTATTCCACCACCCGCAATGTTGGCCTGCCACAAAAAGCAGTCTGGTGGAATAAGCTCCAAACCTTCTCCTCAAAAAGGAGAGGAGGCCTTAGCCCAGCAGTGAGACATTTACAGCCTGCTACTTATATTAATAAATATATTTTTTTTATGCAAAAATTAAACATTTTTAATTAGAAGCCATTTATTTTAAAAGAATACTTTTGAACATAAGCTAATTTAATCAATTATTTAACAACGATAAATTCTCAACGAATTTGACTATAGACGTATTGATAACCATTCGTCATCTTCCTTTAGCCCCTAGGAATGATTGATTATATTAACTTATTTACAGACTCCTAACCAGCCCACCATCTTTAGAAATATATTATTATTTAAGTAGCGTTTAATCGCTCGTTTCCATCATTTAGACGCGGTTGAACATTTAATTTGAGATTATAATTACAAAAACCGACATGATCGACTGGTTTCTTTTAGCTTTGTATAATTATTGATACACATACATTACACTGAAATAAAAACATATATTACATAATGGTAATTATAGATGATCTTCACACTCAGTTCCAAATATATTTATGAACTAAAACATAAATTTATTTATATTTTAAAAGCGAGCCTTGACTCCTAATCTTTAGTCATACGATGACATCAGGTAAATAAATAGCCTACTATATTGTATATTCGAAATAAAATAATACTGAATAAATATGTATAACTCAGAGATATTTTTGTTTCACAATTTATAATCTATTATTGCCTTGATTACAAAATATAAACTA
Source organism: Nymphalis io (assembly GCF_905147045.1). Taxonomy (NCBI): domain Eukaryota; kingdom Metazoa; phylum Arthropoda; class Insecta; order Lepidoptera; family Nymphalidae; genus Nymphalis; species Nymphalis io. Next base: position 14,421,889 of record NC_065890.1, on the reverse strand, counting down.
GAGGGCTATTCAAATGATGCTTTGTATGACCGCTAACGTTGAATAATTAATTATTTTGGTCATTACGGTTCATTTCGGCAATCGTTAGCCCAAGCGAATTGATTGACTTTTTGATATAATTTAATGTATAAATACTATTTCAGGATATTTATGCATTTATTTATTTGCATGGAAATTATATTATTCAATATCTTCGTTTATATATATATATATATATATACATATATAGGCCTCTGCATCTTTGACAGATGATTTAAGCGGCATCGCGAAGGCACTTGCGTTCATGACTGAAAAGACCAATGCGAGAGAGGATCCTCCGGCCGCACTTCCGACAAGTGTATGCGCCCCCAGATGGGCGGGGGTTTGAAGCCCGCTCATAACGCCTAGTGCGTTTTTCTTTTAGTAGTTTAAACCAGTCATTGTCATGCTTTGATTGACCTTCGTGAATAAGGCGTCGCCACTTGGCACGGTCCTCTGCAAGTTCCTCCCATCGATTGCTAGGGATGTTAAACGCAACCATATCACGCTTAGCGCAATCTTTGTAACGGAGCATAGGCCGCCCAACAGACCTCTTTGCATCCACAACCTCTCCCAGTAGTATTTGCCTTGGAAGACGGGTCTGCTCCATTCGATGCACGTGTCCCAGCCACCGTAACCGTTTTTTTTTGAGAATGGCCATGATGCTAGGCAGCTGTGCCTTGCCTAGAACAGACTCGTTTGTCACGAGATCCTGCCATGTGATGCCCAGAATGTTCCGAAGACAGCGCAAGTGAAATGTGTTTAGTCGGCGTTCTTGTTTTGCGTACGTTGTCCACGTTTCTGCTCCATACAAGAGTGTGCTTAGGACACATGATTGGTAAACAAGCATTTTCGTTTTTACCGTAAGGTGTCTGTTATCCCAGGCCCTTGAACAGAGCCTCCCGAACATAGAGGCTGCTTTGCCGATGCGGAAGTCGATCTCTGCATCAAGCGAGAGATTGCTTGACAAATGCGACCCAAGGTAGCAAAATTTGTTAACCACCTGTAAAGGTGCGCCGTTAAGCAAGATGACTGGTTGCTCTAAACATCCTTGCGCTAAAATAACGGTCTTCTTGCAGTTTATGGACATTGAGAAGAGGTCGCACGCTCTGGCAAATTTGTCCATTAGACTCTGGAGTTGAGCTTGGTCATGAGCAACGAAGGCAGCGTCGTCAGCGAAGAGGAGACTATCTACAAATAGGTCCTCCCTGTAGCGTTTGGACTTGAGCATTGAGATGTTGTACAGCCTACCATCGGTTCGCGTGTGTAAGTGGACGCCTTGCTGTTCATCTCCAAAAGCAACCTTCAGAAGCACCGAGAAGAATATTCCGAACAAGGTGGGGGCCAGTGCACAACCTTGACGAACGCCACGGCGTACGTCGAATGGCGTGGATGCGTTGCCATTGTGCAGGACGGTGACTTCCATACCTTCGTGGAACGATTGCACTATCCTTAGGAGTTTTGGGGGGCATCCAATTCTGACAAGAACCGAGTACAACCCCTCTCTGCTCACGGAGTCAAAAGCCTTATTTAGGTCTACAAATGCAATGACTAGGGGGGTATGTTGCTCCCTACACTTTTCTTGTAGCTGTCTGAGTGAAAATATCATGTCGACAGTTGACCGTTGGGACCTAAAACCACATTGTGCCTCAGGGTATACGCGGTCGGCGAGCCTTTGTAGTTTGCCTAAAATGGCCCTGGCAAAGGCTTTACCGACGATGCTAAGAAGAGATATACCGCGGTAACAGTTGCAGTCGCCACGATCGTCTTTGCCTTTATAAAGAGTGACGATGTTAGCCACTCGCATATCCTGAGGGACGTAGTTTTCTTCCCAGCACTTAGCCAGGTGGTTATGAAGGATGGGCAAGAGGCACTCAAGCTTGACGACTTCGGTGACAACATCGTCTTTTCCGGGGCTCTTTCCGCATTTGAGCTTCTTGACGGCCAGATAAAGTTCCTCTACTGTGGGTGCAACGTCTAGCTCGTGCCAAGTTGCCAGATTCGGGACAAGCTCCATTGCTTCTGGCTGAATATCCACTGGGCACGAGTAGAGCCCCTTGTAGTATTCTACCCATCTTGCTATCTGACGGGTGCTGTCTGTTATAACAGAACCGTCGGTTTCCTTGAGAGGTGCCGTCTTTTTTGGAGTAGGTCCAAGAGCTCTTTTGATGCCCGCGTACACCCCGCCAATATCCCCCGCGTTTGCGCACGCTTGGATGCTTTGGCAAAGCTCTTCCAAGGCAAATACGCATTTACAAAGAAGCGCGTGCTACGCTGGAGTGAGGCTTTTGCCTTCGTGAGATCTTTACGCGTCGCATCGCAAGCGTTAAGGCGGAAATTTAAAGCGGCTTGGCGTTTCGAGTCAATCAAGGGAAGTAAGTGCTCCTCGTTTTCTTGAAACCAGTCGTAAGATTTTGCCTTTTGATAGCCAAAAATCTTGCCTGCAGTGTCAGTGAGAAGAGACTTGACTTTTTCCCATTCGACTTGCGCTGATGCCGTACTATCCCAAGTTGCAACTTCTTCGTGGACGAGTTCCCCAAATGACTCCACTACTTCCATGTCACGAGTCTTGAAAAGATTTATCTTTTTACGACCGGGTGGCTTGGAAGAATGGACTCTTCTAGGGACAAGTCGGACTTTAGTAGCAACGAGGCTGTGATCGGTGTCACAATCGGCACTGTGAAACGCCCGCGTGTGGAGCGTTTCCCGTAGATCCCTCCTTCTTGTAAGAGCAAGGTCTAATTGGTGCCAGTGTTTAGATCGAGGGTGCATCCACGAGACTTTCCGCATCATTTTGCCTTTAAAAAAGGTGTTGGTAACACACAGCTGGTACCTTGAGCAAAACTCCAACAGTCGTTGTCCGTTGTCGTTAAGCTTCCCTATGCCGTGTGCACCGAGGCATTCAAGCCAGGCTGATGTGCCCTGACCGACGCGGGCATTAAAGTCACCCAAAATATGCAGTCTGTCAGTTGGATTTACCCTGCGCACTGTCTCATCGAGCTGGCCGTAGAATTGATCCTTGGTCTCGGGTTTTGAACTAAGCGTCGGTGCGTAGGCGGAAATTAGCGTGACAAAGCCGCTTTTTGTGTTTAGACGCAAGACCATAATTCGCTCGGAAACGCCTACAGGTGTTTCTATGGCGTTGATGAGATGGTTTCGAACCGCGAAACCTACACCATGCTCTCGTGTTTCCAAGGAACTCTTGCCCTTCCAGTAAAAAGTGTAGTTAGCTTCACGCAAAGACCCTTCGTCTTCAGTTCTGGTCTCTTGTAAGGCTACAATATCAATATTGAGCCTTGTAAGCTCCACGTCGATACTGTAAGTTTTGCACAGTTCTTGGGCGCAATCGGAGCTTCCGTAGGTGTTCGGGAAGCCTGTCCTCATCGTTCGGACATTCCATGTCGCAAAGCGCATGTAAGCAGCGTTGGTGTGGGTTTTGGGATTTTTGTTCCTTTGACAAGGTGGTTAATGTCACAGCGTCAACGTCTAGCTGTAAGGCTTGTGTTCCGTTCACCCAGGCGGAACAAGTTAACGCTGAGGCGGATCAGTACCTTATTGATCGGGGGCTGCCCGACTTAAAGCAGGCGGTAACTGATCAATGGATCTACGATGGATCCTCCTACTGTCAAGAGTGGCCCCTGGCGTCCGAACTTACGCCTATTCGTGCTGACTTATAACCGGTGACTGCCACTCTCCGTGTTGTTTTCCACCTGCAAGACAGGTGAGCGAAGTGTCCTCTCCGTGGATGCTGCTACGCCTGGGCCAGGCGACTTTATGGCAACACGGGCTTGCCCAGTACCCATGCCACCCTCTCCTCCTCCCCAGCAGGATCCGCAGGAATGACGAGTCAATACGTGTGGTGCTGGTTTGGCCGCAGGTGACTGGCTTACGCCTAAACGGAGGCACCGCTCCGGGTTTAATATTAGTTTTCCTTCTTCTTTGGCGTGACGCTGGGATAATTTTGGGAAACAACGTATCAAGGAGAGGGGTGAGGATACTGTGATCACGGAAGATACAGGAATGTGACACTAGTAACTAGAGCAGCCCGGGGTCGCGTACCCGTAGTGATTCCAACCAGCCATCGGACAGATAACTGGTAGATCCACCCTCTGGACACCCTCGTTTTTTATATACACAGTTAATAATAAACCAAGTGTAAAATTAAGATTTTATATCCAGATGTAGCTAGCAAAGCTTGTAAATATACAATGTATGTACACAGGATGGATGACAATCTTTGGATGTCGGATCGTAGATTAGAAATTAGCTTTTGCATTGCATTCATTGCATTTCATCTGCATTTGCTACAGTTATATATTAACTATTACTTTAGACAGTATAAACTACAGACACACAGGACATAGTGTAACACCTTAGTTCCCATGATAGATGACGCATTGGAGATGGAAGAGAGCCAAGGTCTTTGCGTGATGGTAACTACTTAGCATCAGCCTTATGACTTATCATAAGGCTATTTGTTAACAGAAACAGCCCATGAATGTCTCACTGCTGGCCTAAGGCCTTTTTGGAGGAGAAGGTTTGGAGCTTATTCCACCACGCTGCTTCAATGCGAGTCGGAGGAATACACATGGCGCAGAATGTCAATGAAATTAGATACTTGAAGGTTTCGTCACGATGTTTTCCTTCACCGTCAAGCACGAGATGAATTATAAGCACAAATTAAGCACTTAAAAATTCAGTGATGTTTGACCGGACTTAAATTCACGGTAAGATTCTTTTATTATTTGTTAGTCTATTTTAAATTTAAAAAAAAACAAAGATTTACCAGCCGATATTTCTATAATAATAATAAGTCATGTTTGCTCTGATTCAAAACAATAAGCTTATACAAACTGTTATTGAGCAAAGTGAACAGTTCAATTTCTGTCTGTTTTTCATGTATAATACTTTTGAAATTATACAGATCATAAATAGTGAATGTTTGTGGCCACTGAGATTTGGGATCAACAAAGTTAATATATATTTTTTTCTTAAGCGTACATGATATCTTATATTGTATTTTTTAGAAATTTAAATCGAGGTATTTATTTAGTCAAGCAAACTCTGTATCACGATGTTACAACGTAATAACAGCTAATTTTAACATTTAACACATTTTGTTAATTTCCATACGTTTTTCTTGCCGGTTATTTTTGTAAGATCTACATTCGAAAGCGTTTACTGCATTGTATTTAGTTTATTCCTGAAACAATGATTCAAAAGTGTTTATATATATTTACGCTTAATAGCAAGCGTTTGATGTAGCACGCTTGCCTAAAAGAAACCTGTTCATACTGGATTTGAAGAAACCATTGTTGTACATATCAGGCAATACGGCTTATAACATAATCGTGTATATCAAATATAATTATTATAAACAATAATTTTTATTTGGTATCTATATATGTATATATATTTATCGATTTATTAATAAATTGTCAGCGTCATATTTTAGCCCTTAGCCGTTAACCGTTTCATTTAAGAAAAGTAAAGTTTCACGCTGTTCCAAGACGGATAGTAGAAATGTAATAGAATTTCATCCGACACACGACTTGCCAATGATGTTTTCTTCATCGCTGGGCACGAGGTGAATTATTTACCTAAATTAGCACAAGAAATGAGTGGCCCGGGTTTGTGTAATATTCAAGTGCCTAGCCACTGGACCACCTCGGACTATTGTCGTGATAAAATAAAATATATTGTGCTTTAATTTAACCTAAATCAGTCTTGTCTTTCAGAATAAACGATAACCAGACGCACCAATTATATAGAAATAATACAATCGTATTTTATCTAGACGTTAGACTAAACTACTAAAGACAGTATTAAGTCCAAAGGAAGAATTTTATAGCGTCTACTAACTTTAGACAATTAGGCAAAATGGAGCAGAGTTACGAAATAATCCCACTGTCTTAGATTCTCTGTTTTTGACATTCCTAATAATGATTTATAGAAGGACCGATTTTCATGGTAATAATTCAAAGAGCGGCTTCTGGCGAGTAATTCGGCACAAATGGTAGAGACTAGCCACCGCCCCGGGCGTGGCACGTTGATAAATGTTTGTTTCTTACACTTTTGTTCCTCGAATGAGCAAAACCAATGCCTCTCGAAGGAGTGTTCCAGAAATAAAATGTTACTATTGAATTACGTTCGATGTATCAATATAAAGATTGTACTGGTGTGACATAAAATAATACAGCTAGTTTTAGAAGATATATCATACGTGACAATTATGACACTAGCTACTACACAAGCTGTTATGTAATAAAAATAAACAAATTATAGCGCGTTTTAAAGAACATAGAACCTTCTAAGTGACGTCATGATTGATTTTTTTTGTTTTATCATTACGAAAAAAACTTTGTTTAATTTATGCATGATATTTTAAAGTAAGCTATTTTAATTCTATAACGCATTCTACAGGAAGCGCTAATATAATTACAAATTAAAAAGACAGCAACCAATTAGTTTAACAAATTAAGCGGTTAATTGTTCGCTGAAAGTTTGATTAATGATTTGCCATGATACCATAAACTAAAACACAACTTTATTTTGAGTGAAATAAAGGCGTCAAAGCTATGTAGAGTGACAAATGGTGGTTTCTGGCATTGTCTTAGAAATATGACGTCGCATGCTTGAGACAAAGGATCTCCCACTTCTGCACCGGTGACAAAGGGAGGTAATTAAAATATAGCACTTGCAGGCGTTCGTGTAGTTTCAGCCATAGACGGGTAATTGTTATACAGAAAATATAATCCTTATTCATAATCCTAGCTACGTTAATGGATAAATTACGAATAAACTGAGACTCGAACCACTATGATACTACTTGAGCGCTCGCTTACTCGTCCCTTGGGAACGATTTACAAATAACAAATTTAAAATTAAAAGTTTGTATATTGTTTTAAGCATTTATACTCCGTTAATGAAATTCGTTCAAACTAGTAAATTTTCATGTAAGATAGAAGCGGATAGAATATATATAAATATATTATTAATAAACAGCGGACGAATAGGTACTGATTTCTGTCTTTCGGTCATCAGTAATTTGACATTTGAAAGAAGAATAAAATACAACTTTTTACAGTCAATCAATCCTTTACATCTTAATCATACATCCAGGATAAAAATAATACTAAAATGAACCATCAATATGTTTACTCTAGCTATTATTAGTAATGTTCAAAATAATCGGTATCGATTTTTGCAAAGATTTTGAACGTATCATTGTTATTAGTGTTATGACGAATGTCTTCGTTGGCGGTTATGAAAATTACGTTATCTACCCATAATAAATGTAGCGTCTGATTTAGTTTGTTCAGCTCATCATTAAAATATATCTAAATCGCTCAAGAGGAATGTGTAACAGAAAAGCTAAGTTTCAAAACTTGTGCATTATAAATACAAGAACATTTGAATTTTGTCTGAATAACAAAATACATAAATTCGTTAGGGGCAATTCTTATTCAAATATCATTATTTAAATTTATATATTCTCTCATATGTAGAAAAGTAGTTTTTTAAAAATATGTATTCAATATATTTGTAGAAACATTTCTTATTGATAAAAATAAAAATTACCACCAGCTCAGATAGTGACTGGAGAAGAACCAGTGAAAAAAAATTGCGGGTATTTTTTTAATTGTCAATAATTCTTATAATAATAAAGAAATAACCTCGAGGCTATCGTTTTATTCTCAAGACATGCTGTTACCTATGAACTTAATAATTATATAAACTTTAGCATAAAAAAAAAACCTTTTTAATATTTCATCTTTAATGCTTTCTTGGTAAGCAAGACCGTATACATTGTCCCTCAAAAATATTACTGACAATCAATACAGTGCGGCAGGAGTTATTAGCATTTCCGTAACAGCCTGTGAATGTCCCACTGCTGGGCTAAAGGCCTCCTCTCCTCTTTTTGAGGAGAAGGTTTGGAGCTTATTCCACCACGCTGCTCCAATGCGGGTTGGTAGAATTCACATGTGGCAGAATTTCAGTGAAATAAATATTAGCATTTAGGAATAAATAAATGTAGTTCTCTTTAAAAATATTAATAAGTAAACGTTTTTTTTATATATGTAAATGTTAGTTTAGAAAAAAAATTCGAAAATTACTATTTCGTTGATTATCATACATAATTTATTATGTAAATTCAATAAATATGTTTATTATATGAATAATGAAAAGTGTAACTATTCAGTTTCTTGCCTGTTGTTCTCAATGAAATCTACGCGTGGCTACAGAGCTAATATTCTGAGGGGATGATGATTTTTAAATTAATTTTGATTAATCTTAACGTTATTAGACATGCGTATTATTTAATAATATTATGTTGAAGATTTACTATGTTCATTTAATCAGTCGTGTCTCTAAGGTCCAGTATTGAACAATTTGTGAAAAATAAAAACACATAATTCATGCAAACACGGGTGAACATAAATCAGATTGTAAAGTGTAACGTGCTCATTCCGTTTATACTGGATTTTGGGATTTGCAAAAGAATGTAGGGTGTTTTAAGGCTGTGGTGTGTGAAACGGTTATTATATTACAACGGTTATAGTTGTAGGGCATGCGAATATTGGATATTGTTTCATTCTATTAATTATGTAAGTAATATATTTTATGTAAATTCATTTTAAGCCCAAGTAGAAGTCGCGGATTTTAACTTAGTATCGCAGGTTCAAATCCGGACAAGCAAGACAGATTTTTTATGTGTTGCGTTATTATATTTCTTCTCGAGCGTCATGGTTTCGGTGGACATGGCGAAGACAGATGTGTTGAATAATACTCTCACCGACAGCAAATAAAGGTCGGGAAAATTCTGTATCATTGATTTTTATAATATGTTATTCTTTTACAATAATTTATAATTTTCTACGTTTAATGCAACAATATAAGTTCTTATTAATTCACGTTAAGATTGAAGAAACATATTTAAGTTTTTCTTGTGCCGTTAAGAAAAAAGATACAAATTTAATTTACACCATCACCCAAAAACAAAAGCTAGGAACACCTATGATTTGTTCCTCATTATTATCTCATTTATGCAATGTAAGTGAAATAAAAGGATAACATTAAGTAAATAATTAAAATTAGCCAAAAATAATATATTTATCAAATATGTTCGATATAACTAAGCTCTCGTGTTTTGTCCCACACGGCAATGCATGCAAAATGCAAGGATGCGCGATCATAAACACGGGCGTGACGCGCGACGTGCGCTAATTATGTCTACTGGATTTAAGGCTCACGAGCTGCGACTAGTGTAGCGAGGATTACTGCACTTGTAACAAAACATAGCCCGGCTTGTTTATGGTGACATTCGAAACTTTGCAGAAGGAGCGCTCGTGCGGAAATGTAACGGGAAATGCTACTGCGAATTACAAAAATTGATCTGCATGCAATACTATCAGTGATACTATCGACGTCTTTTTTATTAAATTAAACGTAAACATTAGGTGTTTAATTAATTTTAAAAAGCATAAAATTAACTTGAATTGAAACTAATTAAAAATTTGCAAAACGTATAATATAATACCCTTTATAAACTAATACACATAATTGTATTATGTTACATATAAGCAAATATGCGAATCTGGTTTTTCCGTAAATAATGGTTTTCATGAACCCATAGAGCGGCCATTTGCTTAACTTTAGATTTTCAAAGATCGATCAATTACAATGCTTTTCTTGAATGGTAACGTTGAATGGTACATGGTTGGTAGTTAGAAATGGTTTTCAAAAATCGAAACGTAGTGATGTGATTAAATTTTGAAAAACATAACTAAATATATAATTTCCAAATGCGAAGTTATTTATGTAAAACTTAATAAGGTAAGCTAAGAGTTTTAGGACTCAGATTAGAAATGTTGTTTTGCATTTTATAGATACTGGTTTCTCACAAATAATAACGATATAAATTAAAAGTACTAAATATACATCGAATACATAAAATTGAAAGCTGAAAAAAACACGCACGGTAAATAAAGAAGGTCCTCTGAGTGTCGAATAAATCCACTCTGACAAGTAAATCTCGACGGATATCAAATGATTATAAGGCGACAATCGATAGATTTCTAGACGCGGCAAAAACCTTCAGACGTCCAAGAAAAGGGAAAAGGTCTCTCGCAATAAAACCCCGTTAATACCGAAGCTCGCACAATAATAATAATTTGCATGTGAGGAAAACGCTTCGAATAAGCGAATATATATTCTTTTTTCTTTGGAAAATGTGCGAATTCACGCCTCCGAAGACGTTCGTTTTATTGCGAACAACGATCCGCGAAACTAGATTGCTGAGTCTCGTAGTATGCTTTGAATCACTTAAATGCTTTTCGTTTCTCACCATTTTCAGAATAAATAACAAATAAATATTGCGTGCGTACGTACAGCTTATTAAAACAAAATACATTTATACAAATTGCTTCAAACTCTGAGTGTTAATTATATTATATGTAATGTTATGTATTGTAATATACGTCAATCCATATCTTTCAATTTTAGGCTCTTATTTATTTTCAGTATATATAAATGATTTTCCTTCCTTTCATTACGGTATTAGTCATATTGTTTTTTTTTTTGGCGACGGGACTTCAAATTCTCATACTTTGCAGAAAACAAGCTGATTGACGATGTGATAAAAAAAAACAAGTAACTATCTAGTTTCTTTCCGATTCTTTTTGATTGAGACATTACGAACCATTACATTTTATCCTGTAAAATAACATAAGTACTTGAATAAAGCATAATTTCTTAAGTTTATGAAAGTGCACTTAAATTAACGAACACGTTTGTGCGGCGCTAGTGCGCTACAATATTATATCTGTTTGTGTTACGCCCTACGACTACAACCTACAGTAAAAACGTATAGCCTACCTCATATAAAAGGCAATATGTAGTGATTTATATATAATAAATCCAAACCTTAATAAAATATATTGACCTAGCTTACCTGTCCTGAATATTTGACCAAGAACAAACAGGCAGTCAATACGGAGTCAATATTTTTATTAGTATATAATCGAAGAGTTCAGAGTCATAATCATGTGACACTATTAAGTTTTTGTGTTTCTATTTATAATTTATCTCATGTTGGTTGCAGGTTTAAATCGTGGAAAAACCTGCATGTGTCGGATAAAATTCCAATATACGTGTTATTTATATTCTTATATAAAATAAAATAAATACCAATTAAGTTAAATACTATGTTGGTCTTTTATTGTGATGTTAAGGAATTAAGGTATTTTGTTGTACTCCTCGATTGTAAATGTAATTAAATAAAAATATTTTTTCATATAAATAAATTAAAATAATAATCAAATCAAAATTGTTTTTGCCACAATATAATAAATATATTTTACTTATAAATGGTCTTATTTTGACAATATTATTAAACCAAATATATTGCAATAATACTAATATCCGTTGTTCTCAAAATGATAAGATTTCATTATACACTAAGCACTTTATATTCTATATTTTATTGGCTATACAAAGTAAATTTGCTTACTAAAATATCCATCTAAACAAATAAAGTTTCTGTTAATCAAATCATCGATAAGATTCAAGTTTTATTTACGGAAACAAACGGGTGGATATAATATGACAATTTAATTTTACTTTGTGTAATTATTTACTAAGGGTATCATAATAATGCTAATTATTATTTACAAAGTCACCGATAACGTTCTCGGGGAACATAAATATCTGATATCTTTGTGTTCCCCTAAAACGCTTATTTGAATATAAATAAGTTATTCAAGTCATGCAAAACTATAAGTATTTTTAATAACAAGCCAACACGGTTCTCGTATTAACAAAACGTTTTCAAAGTTGTCTCATAAGCGTCAGTTATACAGCCACTCGCTCACGCACGAGGCGTACGGACGAATCTTCATTCAGCGTGGCGCTTTCAATTTTCGCTATGATTCAGCCAAAGGCCAGGGTGCCTTTGTTATTGCTTGAAATATTGTTTGGTATCTCTCATTTTATACCAAACGAGATCCTCAACGCGCTGTCTATCAAGTCTTTGTTGTTTAATCCTGTTGTGATTCTCATTCGGACACGCTTTTTGTTGACCATTCGCGTGTTATAGAAAATTTACACGTTCCACTGATTTCAGGATTACAATACAAGAAGAAGAAATATTTTCGCGTGGGATTTTTTGTACCCTTTGGAAACGAAAGCATTCAAATATTATTATTCGTATGTAGTATATTTATTACTGTATATAAAACGATATACGGTGACTAAATTCATTGTATTCTACTGTTATTTAAAATTTATTGTTTATTAAAATTACTTGAAAAATTATCTCGATTTACCGTTTTTATATATAATCTTGCATATATAAACTTGTATATATAATCGAAGATCAAAGTTCTATGTAATTGCTTATATAATGAAATAGGAATTGAATATATAAAAAGTAAGGAAATTCTTTTTTTGAAAATAATTTATCCGAGGGGTTGTCAAAAAACAATGACTTTCATTTAAAATAAAAAGCAACAACAATGAGGATAAATATAAAAAATATATATTTTGTAGCAGCCAGCAAAAGCCCTCTCCTTATTTATTTATTCATATTTATTTAACACTTTTTGCACAACATATACATAAAATGAGAGAATTAGGAAACAATCAAAGAAAAAGAAAATAAAAAAATGGTGCGCAAAGGCAGTTTTATCGCTTATAGCGATCTCTAACAGACAACCTTTGGTGAAATAATTTTGTAAGAGAACAGGTAAGTGCATTTACATATAAAAAGGAGATACTAAATATTTAATAAACTACACATATCTACATCCCACTAACCACATATAATAATACATACATACATACACATACATACACATATACATACATACAAATATGTATATAATTATTATATAGCATATACATATTATATATAATTATAGAGTATAAAATTATATATAGATAAATTATAAACCACATACTATTTCATACATACATACATACCTTACTTGGAAATGGACAAATAATAGCTTTTCAAGCGGTATTTAAAAATACTCAATAAATTCGACTGCCGAATATCTGTAGGCAGTGCATTCCAAAGTTTGATGGTTTTTGTAGTAAAAGAGTTACTGTAGGTTTGTGTCCGGCTGCAGGGGGTAACTAGTTTATTATCATCCGAAGAACGCAGGTTGTGTGCGCTATTAAGAAATTTAAAGCGTTCTTCAAGGTAAGATAGTGTGTGATCGATATAAAGAATAGAGTAGAGAAGAGATAAGGCGTGTAGATTTCTTCGTAGTCTGATTGGCAGCCATTTTAACTGAGACCGATACTCAGAGACATGATCAAACTTTCGCAGACCAAAAATAAATCTTATGAACTCTTTCCGGTCCCATCGGACTATGAGAGTTAGGGAATAGAGAGTGCTCCTGTGTTTGGACTTACACTTGTGTTCTATAATATCTCCTGCACAGTTGGCTTATCCCTCTTGAATTGGCCGCCGTAGCCGAAATCGGTCTAGAGGACATTACATTAGACATACATATATTCAGGTTTAATAAATGTAAAACGTTTATCGTATCGTTGACAGCGCTTTGAGATGTAAATGTTTAATAACACTGATTGATACAAGACGTTATTTTAGTGACCACCAATGTATACGAATTTAACTAAACTACATATCAACCATTAACCTATGGAAACTAAGATGATATCAATTTAGCGTCTGAAACTAAACTGGTTAACTCAACTTTAAACCAGAACATGATAATAAAATTAATTGTTATGAGACAGTAGAACAAAACGACGATGGCCGTGCAAACAGGCTTGCACTATACAATACCATAAAGTAATTCTTTACCTAAAACGACCATTTGTTCAATAAGATAATTAGAATAATAATAATAAGTACATTCGATTTGGTTAATTATCAAAGTCTTGATAACATTACTTTAATATAATAGTACAACATGCTAAGTGTGTGTGTGCTTGATGATTGTGTGGCATCAATGATTAAAAATAATACATCGGATTAAGCAGCAACGCCTCAAGCTCAGTTTCACACTAAACCGTGTATTTCAATCGGACGAGACCCTTTACGCTGAATTAATAGGTTTTCGGTTGAATTCGTAGCTTCACACGTTAATCGCTCATCACAACTTGACCGCCGTATGTTACAAATTATGTGGGTTCGGAAAACAGAGAAATTATAGTTTTGATAGTATGATATAAATATAATAACCGTCTCAAATAGCTTCTACTATTCTATTTTATATTCAGCTTGTATTTAGTTACGTTGCTTGCTCAATCGTTTGATTAAAAGTAGATAATTTAATTTTTTACAGTAGCAAGTGTTGAAATAAGCTTTCCAATATATTAATATAAGAAATAATATCGCTTATGAAGATACGATATATATATTATATATAATATTATATATATATATATATATATATATATATATATATATATATATATATATAATATTTTGTTATTTTCAATATCTTTATAATTAATATAGATAATGGTCAAAAAACAGAAGAAAAATAATTAAGTAAAATGTATGTAAAAAGTCTTATGCTAAGTAATATTACTATACAAATACTACATACAACTTTATAATCATTAGTTATACAAATAACAACGATAACAAAACTTAGTGTGAATTGCAGATTCGAAGATCAAATTGTAAAAATATTTCATTGTCGGGATAACGTAACAGATGAACACGGGCCAGCCGTTTTCAGTTCTTTTGTTTATATCTAAAGTTTAAAGAGGCTTCTAAATGAGGACATTATAGATTATAATTCTTATATGCACATACAATATAATTATACTAAAATAGGACCGTCCGTCCATCCACCTAAAAATACATTCAACAAGTTTTGCTGACGACGTTTTTACGTTTTTATCCATATAATGTTTGAAATTTCTGCACCGTCTCTTTTTATTTCATTTATTCTAATAAATATAATAGCAATGTTATTATATTATCAATTTGTCAATTGAAGATGTAATCCAATTTTCAATAAATCTCTTCGTTTATTTTCTTAGTAAAAAGAGGAAAGAGAAGAAATTACTTCTCGATGACATAAATGACAACTATATTAGTAGGCATGCCTTCATGCCTTTCCTCTTAATGTGGAAATAAATAAAGCTGATGCTCCGACGCTTCCTTTGATGTGACAGATACACATATTTCATGATTTTCCCTTTTTATGTTAATGTCTGTTAATGTCTTTTATGACTTTTGCGTTCATACTAATTACAAATTAAAATTCTAATGCAATATTTTTCATATTAATATTGTATATATAATAACATTTAATGAACTTAATATTATTTTTCTTCTTCTAGTTTACGTTGCCGCTTTGATCACCGTCGATCCCATACCGTCTATTACGTTTTTTACTCCTAGTTTTCTTACACTTCCTAACAATACTATAAATCATACCTGAACACCAGTTTAATTATTTAGCTGACCCGTGCCCACTTCGTTGGACGGGAAATTTTTTTACTTGTGATAAAATTTTGATTGTGGTTCGATTAGCACTGAATGCTATGATTTATTTCCTGACTGCCAAAAGTTGCGTTGGCCAAACATTAATAAAATTGCCTATTTGATATTTAAAATTATCTCGTAAACTATGCAATCAAAAACATACTGTAATAATAATAATAATATCCTGGGACATTTTTCACACACGGCCATCTGATCCCAAATTGAGCGTGTACAAAGCTTGTGCTATGGAAACCAGACAACTGATGTACTACATATACTACTTTTCTTTTGTAAATACATACTTATATAGAGAATTACACCCAGACTCAGGACAAACAGACATGTTCATGCACACAAATGTCTGTCCTGGGTGGGAATCGAACCCACAACCTTCGACGTGAAAAGGCAACTATCTAACAACCACGCCAACCGGCTCGTCTTACTGTAAAAGCGAATTGTATCTAAATAACATTTTCTTGGTGATAAAGCAATTTATTTCTAAGTAGATTGACTTGTTGTATATGAAAAAATAGAAATATTACTCAATAGATTACGAAATGGTCGCAGTTTCTTACCTATGTCGTATTATCTCTTTAGCCATTTGTGTGTGTTGTTTTATATGCAATAAAAAGTCTTTTGTTTTAAACACTTGAGACGATAAGTTTACTTATTTTGATAATAATTCGTAATTGTTGATAATATGACCAATAAGCATGACCTAATGATTTAAATTATTTTTTTAATATAAAAACTACTATTTGTGAGTTAAATACAAAAGTAAGACATATGATATTGCTGACTTATTGTAGGCATTATCAAGCTCTACAACTTTTTTCAAGAATTAAATCATATATCTCTCATCGTTAATGCAGCGTTCGTAAGAAACGTTTTCGTTCGACCGTTTTTCTCCGACTTACTTTGCAAATCCGACTACCACGAAAAATTATTTTCATTTTTCGGGTAAATATATGCCTATGACAGCCTATGACACTCACAAATAATGTTGCTTTCTATTGGTAAAACAATTTTCAAAATCGGTTCAGTAGAACCAGAGATTACCCCCTACAACCTCACAAACTTTACCTCTTTATAATACTAGTATAAATAATCTACATTTATCATCATGACCATCGCGACTGAATTAAATAGACACATTGTGTTAAATCAAAATCATTTAGACAAAAGTACAGATAGCACAGATATTCTCTATTTACAGCCTCGACGCCCGGGGCTTAAAAGATAAGGCGTTACCCTGGGGCCCTGCGCGAGGTGGGCCCTCGCGTATCCTATTTCAGACGGGCCTGAGGAGGACAGCAAGCGGGATGGCCTCGCGCTGCCGTACGCACTAGCGAGGATTGCGAGGAGAGCTCCGCCGAGCCACGAGCGGACCACAGCACGGGAGGGGCCGCGGATGCGTTATATCAACATGATCCCGCAGCCTTTCCGATCCATGCCGAGGACGTTTATCGCAGTGGTTTTAGTGAGTAAGAATCCCACATAACCTCATTCTCCTCCCCCCCGCCATGGGAACTGGATACCTTTATGATCGCCTTTAAAAACACTTTCGTGATGCTTTCCCTAAATTATTTTTTTAGTTTTGTATTTAATAAAATATAATCGTAGTAAATAAAACGCATCATAAAGTATATAAACATTAATTGTTGAATGATATACATAAGCTTTTGTTACATTAATAATTGTAAAATATGGAAACTTAAATTTATACCCACGGGCACTGCGCTCTTTCGTGATAACAGTCCGCGACTATACGATTACGCGTAACAAGAAAAAAATATTAAAAAAGAATGATATTGTATTACACCTTAAAAGCCCTTATAGAGAGCCGTAAGAAGCGCGAATAAATTTTAATGGTAATTTATTGTTATTTATTCCTAAGTATAACGAAATCCCATAAACGTATTATTAGATAAATAAATAAAAAAGCAAGTACAAAATGTACATGTATACGCATACACGTGAATGTCTCATTACTGCCATTTTTGTTTTGTATTTGGAAATATAATAAACACTGAATGATAGCTTCACAGAAAATTACGATTATCATTAGGCATTATAGTGTAATCCTCGAATGTTTTTATTATCATAAAAATGTTGTTTTTATATATATAATAGGTAGGCGGACGAGCAAATGGGCCACCTGATGGTAAGTGCTCACCAACGCCCATAGACATTGGCATTGTAAGAATTGTTAACCATCGCTTACATCGCTAATGCGCCCCCCACCTTGGGAACTAAAATGTTATGTCCCTTGTACCTGTAGTTACACTGGCTCACTCACCCCTTCAAACGGGAACACAACAATACCAATTACTACTGTTTTTCGGTAGAATATCTGATGAGTGGTTGGTACCTACCCAGATGAGCTTGCACTAAGCCTACCCCAAGAAGAAGAAGAAAAAGTTAAAGTAAAAAACAACAAGAAACTCTTTAAAAATTGCAAAATAAAATAAAACATTTAAATTAAATTCTAATAATTGTATTCGTTATTGCTTCGTAGCACTTAAGTCCGCAACAGACAATTTCAGTTTTAAATTTCGAAATGAATCAATAAAGTTCACCTCCGAATATTCCCGGAATTGGCTCAAAATATATTTCACGGTGATTCTCAATTCGAGAAAATTAAACCGAGTTAATTTTTCAGCACCAATCAGAATATTTGCTTAACTTATTTCGGAGACTCTCCTGATTTTAATAATATTAAGCAGCAAACACTGTGACGTAATTATGTTTATTTTTATGATATAATTAAGAAATATTGTGAATAATTAATAATAACCGACGAACCGTAAAAAGATTTATTAAAAAAAAAGAATAATAACAATGCATTTTTTTATGAATTATTAAATTCCTCTTTACCTCACCAATTAAGCGTTGGCGTAGGCCGTCGGGATCGAACCTACGACTTATACATCTCTAGGCGGTCTGTAAACCATTGCGCCATTGACGCTTTAATAAAACTGCTTTTGAAATTTTGATACAATATGCTAAGACGATTTTGATAGAAATATATTCACTGCTTTCAATAAGTTTCGTTTACAAGCCGGACGATCTGACATACAAATATTTAATAATAGGTTTGAGTAAATATTTACTGTTAACAGCCTTGTAACCATTTTATTAATATATAAGCAGTTTTAATCCGTAAATACTTTATAGTCAAATCAGACGACAAATACCATATACATAATATTATATCGGCTTATAACAGATAATAATATATTTTTCTTTTAATTTATAATTTGAAGATAGTTAAATAAATAGGCTATTCGAAAAAAGTAGTCTATTCAATACCGTCAACAAAAGAGACAGTTTATATGTCTATCTCACTCACTCTTCAAACACGAACTTAATATTACAAAATATTGACATTAGACGCTGGTAATGCTAATGATTTCATTCATATAAAATAATAAAAAAATTAAGACAATAATTTGGTACCAACACACTGGGGGCTTTTGTCCAGCAGTGGACGGCAATAAGCTAAAAAGAAAATCGAAATGAACTTTATTCAACCAATAAACACTTTCGAAACAATAATTTTACAAAATTATGTTTTAGAATATTAAGCTACCACTGTAGTTCGTAATGTAGTATGTTCGTAATGTAGATAGAGGAACCGGCTCAGAAGTTACAATTATAGCGATTTTGTTTTATGGAAACGAATTACTTGACGCAATTAAAATACGTAATGTCTTTAAATTATATTATCCAATTATCAATAACAGCCTAAAAGACAGATGAATAGTATTTATACTAAATAAATATGATAATTCTATATTTTGGTTGGTTTGCTTTTTTTCAAATTCACACGAACGGTACGAATTTAATCAAATAAAAAGTAGGGGTATCTAGTTCAAAATATTTTTCACACGAGTAACAGCCTGTAAATGTTCCACTGCTGAGTTGAGACCTCGTTTTCTTGAAAATGTTTGTAGTTTTTTTAGCGATACTTGATTTTAAAAGTGGTTATAGAGAGGATACATATGTATGTGACAGAGTTTCAACCGTCTCATTGATGCTTTCTTTTATCACCGAGTACTAAATGAATTATAAGGACGTGAAAATACAGTCATTAATACCTGGGCTTGAATCTGTAATGTCCATTTAACATTTACTGGTTTTTTATAGAATAGGAAGGCGACCAGCATATTGGCTACCTGATGGTAAGTCGTCAACAACGCCCATAGACATTGGCATGTAAGAAATGTTAACCATCGCTTACATTGCCAATGCGCCACCAACCTTGGTAACTAATATGTTATGTCACACCTACCTGTGTCAGATGAAATTCCCTCACATATGTATCCATCAGCCTCCAGCCCTTCCCCAAGAGGATGGGATGCCTTGGCATGAAAATATTTACAAACATATATTTCATTCACGAACAAATTATATCAGGATTATACCACTTACATGATTGCTATCAGTATGACACAAAACTATCAAGAGATTTTGTATGTGTATTTCAATTATATCGGCCGACCAATCTGCGTGGTGAACCCGACATCATCGCTGGTCGCGTTTTGATACGGATAACTTCACTTTATACAACCGATTTTTTCTAACTAAGCCTATCGAATAGTTTCATGAAATACGAACTAGATTGATGCCGATAAAAATAAAATAAACGAACGTTCGATCCTTTAAAAAAGCGCTATACAGTTCTCTCGGAGATTGTGAAATTTTTATTAGTGTATTGTTTTATTTGTTTTAAAACACTATTTTCGGATTTTTATTTAACATTCCACTTTGTATTTCGACGTGAGTGCACTTAAACGTTAGCAAGAAAGTTTTAGTAGCCAGTTGTTACAATGGACAGACAACTGACATCTTTTATTAATTGAATTTGTAGAAGATTTTTTTATCCATTTTATAATTTAATTTGAAATAGCTCAGCCTTTTTTACGAAGTAATTATTGTAGGTGATATAAGCAACACCCCAACTCTACTGGACTGCCAAACATTTCTTTATAAAAACTAAGATTTGCTCACATTTCGCTTGTCAACAGACGTGATGGTTCTCGAAATTAAATTTCTCGAAACAATTAGAGTACAAAGTTGTGTGAACCATTTTTAATTATTTGCTGTTATTCTTTTATTTAACCGAGCTGAATTAAACCATTTCGTGAATAAAGTATTGTTATACGTTTTCAGTAGTTTTAAGTTACGTTATTCAAAAATAAAGTGTGTTGTGCGTTTTTTATATCTATTTCCAAATTAAAACTAAAATAATATGAAATTTATTTGCCTCAAGCAGAAGTCATTATGAATATTTAAATTTATTGCAAATGAAAGTTTGCGCTAAGAGTAGACTGGGGAATAACCCTTAATAAAGTAAGAAAGATAAATTTGAAAGCGAAGGAAAAGTTTAAATAATTTTTAATATTCAATTTTCATTTTAAAAAACTATAATTTCAGCATAGAAAGTGCATCAGAGAAAATGGAAAATCATGACAAAATACAATTTTGGATTGAATATCCGATGCGTGCAATCGATCGCATAAAAATTTCGACAACTTCATTTTGCAAATAAAGTGAACTATATTTTTTCCATTAATATAAAACACGAGATCACAGATAAGATAAGTAAATAAACTAACCAGAATCACTCAATTGGCATCATATTATGTGGTTTCAACTTGAATTAACAATAAAACTCGTGTTACAAAAACATTCATAAGTAATTCGTATTAAATCCATAGTGACAAGAAAAGTGGTGATAGAGTTATAACTCATTTGTTGTCGGTTATTCTCGGTAGGTTTTTTCATACTGAGCGTAGTTAAATAAAAAACATTGTGATTTTAATTAAATTTCTTTAGGAAATAACAAAGTAATATCAAATACTGTGTTGCGTTTATCTGATGAATTATTCAATTCTTTCTATCTACCTTAAATGAACACGTAACATTAGCGACAACTTCCATCACTGTAAACAGAACAATATCTATAGATACAGATAGTGCTCAGGTAGTAAAATCATCAAACTGCACGTCCACATAACGCTATACAAACACAATGCGGGGTTCCGCAATAACTCTATTACCGTTAATGCGTATCCGACATCCGCGGGTCATTGTTCGCGGCCGCTGCGGACGTGCCGCGCTTAGGCCTGCTTCCGGAGAGTCAGGCCTCGTTCGCGCAAGATGGCGCGGAATGTCGACTATAAAGCGTTTTTCGTACACAAATAAAAATATATTTCTATACAATATAAATTAATATGTATACTAAAATATTATGTAGGTATAGATAAATTGATTTGTATTTATATACAAAATATATACATACATATATATTTACATATATACAGTACAGTAACAGCTTGTTAAAGTCCCACTGCTGGGCTAAGGCTTCCTCTCCCTTTTGAGGAGAAGGTTTGGAGCTTATTCCACCACGCTGCTCCAATGCGGGTTGGTAGAATACACATGTGGCAGGATTTCAATGAAATTAGACACATGCAGTTTTCCTCACGATGTTTTCCTTCACCGTCAAGCACGAGATGAATTATAAACACAAATTAATAAATTAAATTAATTTACATATATAGCCAAATCTATTTATCTATAAATACATAACATTGTAGTATACATTTCAATTGTAGTTTTGATTTTACTAGGAAATAATAGTGATAAAATTATTATTGTAATTAGAAAGCTGATCCGATGAAATCATATCCGAACCACCTCCGTTATATTGAGAACCGAAACATGATGAGCATTGATCGATCGGCAATTTAAGGGAAACCGGAATAGTAATCAACAGAGATTATTAAACATATAAAAGCGAATATCACAGAGAGGAGATTGCTCTGTAGCGATAAGGGCTCCTTTTGTAACATTTGTTATTTTGTTTTATTTGTATAGCTGAATCTGTCCTGGTTATGTGTGCAATTAAACGTAGATATTGTTATATATATATATATATATATATATATATATATATATATATATATATATATGTATATATATACTGGTGGTAGGGTTTTGTGCAAGCTCGTCTGGGTTGGTACCACCATAAGATATTAAGCCGCAAAACAGCAGTACTTGGTATTGTTGTGTTCCGGTTTGAAGGGTGAGTGAGCCAGTGTAATTACAGGCACAAGGGACCTGGCATCTTAGTTCCCAAGGTTGATGGCGCATTGGCTATGTAAGCGATCGTTAATTAACATTTCTTACAATGATCATGTCTATGGCCGTTGGTGACCATTTACCATCAGGTGTCCCATATGCTCGTCCGCTTACCTATATAAAAAATGATAAAAAAAATAATCAGACTAAAATTTTAACAATAAACAAAAGGTTCCCAGTTTTTTTCCATATAACAATAGGCGAGCTTAAGACGTATCGTGGCTGGAAATATTGACTTTATTAAATTTATGTTTTTAATTGTTATTATTTGTTTTTATATGAAATGTATTAATACGGAATCTCACTCTTCATTGCACGATGTTTTTACCTTTTTGCCGCTCTTCCGGCGTGCGAGCATTAGGAATAAATCGTTTGTATGTATTTTTGATACACGAAAGCCGGAAATTCCAAAATGTTTTTTTACAAAATGAAACCCATTTGTTTTTTTTAACAAAAAGTGTATTTAAAGCCCGCTATGAAATGGCGCCAAAGCATTGAAATTTGAGTTAAATTAAACGCATCTTTGGTCAGCATTATAAGATAAAAACTACATAGTTTTTTTTTTTAATTTATATTATTAAGGTGTAATGAGCATGAAGTTCAAATTATCCTACTGGTGTTGAGTTACGATGACCCTTCACTCATAACCACAGGCGGTGTAAGAAGTTGAATCTATTTACAGCGTCAATCGAAAGTTGAGATATTATGTCCATTGTGTCTGTAATAATACTGACTCACTCGCTATTCCCACTGCAAAATATCAATACAAGGAATTACTGTTTAGCAGTATAATAATCGTAAGTGGGTAGAGTCATCAGGCCTGCACGTAGTCATACTACCGATAAAAAATGTAATAAAAATCTTGATTTCAAACATCGAACACCAAGTTATTCTAGAACTGTACAACAATAGCCTGAAGGTTCTTAAATCTGTGTAGGATACATGTAGTAGTAATATTTATTTATTTTAATCAACATATACCACGAACATCAAATGTATTTTCATCGAACAGTTTATGAAAAATTATACATATTTATGATATGATATCACGTGAGATACACATTCCGCTTTATGTAAATTTAGATATAATATTTTTATTCAAAAGTCATTATATGACATATATGTGACAGTCAATAACTTTTTTCTTGTATTACAGTTTCATCAAAAAAGTGTTCTTTTACTCCAGTAATACGTTGCCTCAAACGTCTTTTAATTGCTCAGAAACTATTATATTTTTTTAATTTTACGCCATTATATTGCATTTGTAAGTATAAATAACTGTCTATACTGGTTTACGTCAAAATTGATAACAAAGCAAAATTAAAGCGCTTCAGAACAGTTGCTATATATTTAATATCGAATTGCTCAAAATATCTAGCTTCGATAACGAGCTACGCGCTGTATCGACTATCGACAATCGACTCGCAGCGAGAACACCCCGAATTATCGTAAACTACTGACCCGACACTCCATACGTGCGTCGTTCTGCCGCACGCTAAGCTTTCTTGTCAGAAGATTTTTAACCTTATCAAGAAGTAATAGAACAGAAAAACGATAAAATGGGATGCCGTAGAAGTAAGTACAGGAATTATTTGTTGAATTTATCGAAGGATATGTTTTCAGATCGACATTGCATAAAGTGGATAACGATTCTGTTAGCAGTAATGTCCTTGACGTTGTTCCTTTTAAACGTCGAATTTAAAGTAATGTAAATTATCGGGAATTCGGAAATTGGATATTTTAAATATTCAGGGGCTTTAAAAACATATTTTATTCTTTATGATACCTGAAATTTTCCACAATATTTTTGCATTAATTTTCACTTTGGAATTACGCGCTACGAAACTTATGTTTCAAGGTTATGTTTAATTATAACCTTCGATTGAATTTTTCCGATGCAAAGTCTTCTGTCACTATTTTTGAGCTACACTTTCGTTAATTATTTATTTCAAAGAAACCTCATATATTTTATAAAAATAATGTTAGCAATGACTATTTTTAGAATATTCATAAATATTCCGCCATGTTAAGCATAGAGCTTGTGGTAAAATATGTGCCAAATACTCCTAGACGTCAAAAATAATTTGCTACTTTCACATTTGACTAGTAATTTTATACTTTATAAGAAAACATAGATATTAAAAAGGATAGAGTTTCATTAGAACTGGCAAAAACAATTCTAATAATAAAATATAAATACTTTTATTACGTTGACTTCAGGCAGTATCACAATCGAAATTCAAAATTATAGATCGCTTTTTTTACGTCTGCATATTACTGTGTTGTGTCATTGTGTCAGTTTCCTTCCTTGTTGTTGTCAATTGATCGATTACGAATACTAAAAAATGCTACTAGCGATACACATTGCATACGAAAAACTAACGATGCCTATAAATTCAATACATATAGATTTGTTTTTATCAAAACAATAAAACAATTAATATGTTTTTGTGTACCAATAAACGATAGAGCAATTTTCAAATATAAACGATCACTTTTTGTATTATACATACATACATATATTATACGTATTTCTATAAATTGGGTGATAAGCGCAGACCGCACCGTGTATGAATATATCAATACATTCTATGAATTGTTATTTGACAACGAAATTGAAATGAAATTGAATGAGCGAGTTGTTCAACTCCAATCGATAAAGTTACATTCGTATTAGTTTAGTACACACACAGTATGTACATATGTACGTATACGATACATTTTAATAACATTATAGATGCACCTTACTTTATTAGCTGCACCCACTGCTTCGTCTGCTTAGTGGTTAGTTTAAAATACCGCAGATCAGCGCCAAGATGGTTGAATGTAAATCTTAACCGATGATCTCGAGTTTAAGCTCGTGCAAGCATTTTTTTCAACTCAAACATCGAATTATTTTTATAATTATTATACTATACAAATTTTATTAAATGTTGTTGTCACAGGAAAAGGTTTTGTTATTTGAAACGTACATGTATATTTTTGTAAGCGTTACATAGTTTTTTATTTAATCTACAGTTTAGATCAATAAATAAAAACGCTGAACGTATAGATTCTACACGTTCAGAATATTCACAAAATATTCAAACAAAATAAGATACGACGATTTTCGTTGTAGACTTAACTGTGTCAGATATTTTGAATGTGTAACAAAATAATTCAAAACTAAATATAAATTACAAACCTGATTTTAAAAACCGTTACCATAAAATAAAAATATTCATATTTTGTTCAATTGAACAGCTTAGATACTGTTTACTTAACCTTTAAAAAAAGCTAAAAAAAGAAAAATAATAACTTCGTATATTGTAATTTTACAAATTAAGTCAAAATATATATTGAAGGCATGGCTTTATTCAAAAATAACTTCAAATTCAGATGGTGGTAGTTTTCGCTTCAATATGGCCAGTGGTAAGAACTGTGAAGCCTCGAATATTGCGTAATCAAACGCGATTCACTACTGAATTTTCATGTGCAAAATCTTGTGCTTAGTAGATAAGGAAAACAATGTGAGTATATTTGATGATTGAAATTTGCTACATATGTATTCATCAATCTGAATTAGACCATAAAGATATAAGCTCCAAACCTCCTCATATTTCGCTTGCCACTGCAACGCTAACTTAATTAAATGATATATTTTGCCTGTAGTTACACTGGCTCACTTACCCTTCAAACCGGAACACAACAATATCAAGTACTGCTGTTTTGCGGTAGAATATCTGATCAGTGGGTGGTACCTACCCAGACGAGCTTGCACAAAGCTCTTGCACCAGTAAATATGTTTGCTATGATCAAAGCGTTCTTACAAGCTTATCAGTTTGCGTATGCGAAGTAACGCCCTCGTATGTGTGGCAAATGTACGTTATGCACGAATTGAGAACGAACTAAACTTCGTAACCGACAAATCTACCGAAGTTTTTATGACGTGCGTGAAGTTTATTAATTATGTATGTTAATGTTTTTATTTCGTTCGTTTCTTTTATTATATGATAACTTGTAATTTTTCATAATAAAATGGTTTATGGAATCTTATTTTTTTTTTATTAAATACTATATTGCACAAAATATAAAAAAATCTGTATAAAAGGCGATCTTAATACTAAAAGCGTTTTCTACCAGCCAACTTTAAGAATTATTTAGACTACTCATACTAAAATATGTAAATAAATACTTAATATATATGTCATATTACTATGTACAATGAAATTAAATATATATAATAAAATAAAATAACGTTTCTTATAGAGCCTGGTAATTTGTTCCAAAGGCAAATAGCTGACGCTATACGCTGGTTAAATTTTAAAAAGACAAGAACTGTACATATTTTGTCACTTACTAAAATATACGTTAACATTTTATTCCATAGAAAAATAAATTCAAGAGCAAAAGTCGCAAAGTTTAGCATAACCCACTTAGCTGCAGTCTTTAAACCAGTTTCCTCGAAGCGAGGCAACGAATGGTGAAATTACGACTTGAAAAAACCCCTAAAACGGCCAAAGCAATTTGTCTTGAGTGGGTAAAACAGTGAAATATTTGGGAAGTTACGAAACGTATTAAACTTCGGACTTTACAGATGTGGAGTCCGGATACTGGGCTAGTTCTCGAGGTGCTGACAGTCACTGACTTTTTAATTAATATGAAAAGTTGCGAGGCCACTGTAGCCCTTAAATTTATAAATAGGGTTATAATTAACAGTTTGCAACACCTCAGGTTTGCTCAAGCCTGGGGCAACTTTTATAAACAAGAAAATATGACATTATAAGTTGAGACAATGAGCTCGTTACGAAATAAATAGAATTTTGCTTTCAATGAATTAAAAGACACGTTGAAACTGAAAGCTTATTCCTTTTATACTAATTAAGTTACTTGTTTTTTTTTTACAATGTCTTGGTAATGAGGAAAAATATAAATTTCGTTACATTGTTGTTGCTACAACTCGCAACTTTTTTTATATTACTTAATTATGTTCTTTATTTATAATAAATAGACGGACTCAGTTAATGGTCACTATAGCTCATCATAGCCATTGGTGCTGTAGGAAAAATAATATTCTCTACATCGCCAACGCTACGACGCATTGAAAAATAAGACGTGCTTATGTGTCTGTAAATATACTGGTTGACAAAATTCAAATAGGAACACAACACTACTAAGTATTGTTTTTTGGGATAGAGTAAGTGATGATCGACCTAGACAACGTTGTACACAACGATATAATTTATCAGATTTGTCTATTAGTATCAACAAGACTGGTAATGAAAAGTTTAGTATTTTTTACATGTGATATGTTAGAAACAGCTGAATGAGTTTTTCATTTTGTAATAACATGTACAAAAGAGCGCTTCTAGTTAGTTTGAAGAGCTAAATGAAAAAATAATGCTCTGTTTACATGAAAATTTCACGTAATTCTAAAAAACGTTGTAGTTAAATTCAAGTCGGCGTAGCAGTAGCGTATGAATTAATTATTACGCCAAACTTGCAGAAAACGTATAGTTTTCTTGCCTCTGTTGCAGATGTAATAAACATCTAGAAGAATCCAGACTTACTTTGGTTTGCTAATGAATTTTAAAGTTGGCTCTAACAATGTGCACTTTTTACTTTATTTCTTCGCTATTTACCAGTGAATTACTTCTTTGATTGAATTCATTTGTGTTGTTTCGAAACTTTTAAAAGACATTAATATTAACATTTAATTAAAGTTACTTATAATAACTACTCTAAATTATTATTTCTCTTTAAAATATTTGAGTTCCTAATTAGTTGTCAGGAATGTTTTTGAGCATGACTTAGAAACAATTTTACTTTAGTTAAGCTTTATTTTTTAAACGATAATTTGTTAGTAACCAAACTTAAGTATTTCAATATAATCATTATTTGTATCTATTATGAAAAAATTGCATTCATGAGTAGAATTAAGGTTTTGTTGTTGATATTTAAACCCTTCTTTACTTGTAAGATTTAATATGGTTTATCAATATTTTATTAATAATTTAATCTATTTCTTATGAACTTTAATCGCGTATAATACATTTCGCAATATTATATATTAAACGAACCTCAAATAGTTATCAAAATAGAATACGAAAACAGTTATCGGAATATATCTAATCCAAGTTGTTTGTAATTGAATTTCTAATAACAACTAACTTTCTCGCCAAATCCTCTCACGAGAATCCTCGTTCCAAGCTGGTGGTGGTATTGCTTGTTGATTCAAACGTCATTTTGAACGAAAATAGTTTGATTTGAAATCCTATGTAGATATCACCATACATAATACACCATACAAATGGTAAAAAATATCATACATCCCTCTAATATTATCAATACACTTCCACCCAGAGTATTTCAGATTGTGTGTGTATTAGCGATA
Organism: Nymphalis io; assembly: GCF_905147045.1. Classification (NCBI taxonomy): domain Eukaryota; kingdom Metazoa; phylum Arthropoda; class Insecta; order Lepidoptera; family Nymphalidae; genus Nymphalis; species Nymphalis io. Next base: position 14,392,877 of record NC_065890.1, on the reverse strand, counting down.
TAACAATTACCGACTGTGTGGTACCCAGACGACTCAATTTTCCACACCACTCGTAAAATACTAGCACGCTCTACCATATCAGACATCCAAGTAACTTACTTTAATCCATTCGTTACTCGAACCATTTCAAAGCCCAAACGGATGGCATAAGTAAATTGTCTTTCTCCAGGATTTGCTTTTTAACCGAACTTGGAAGTATGCCAGCTTGACGTATCTGACCTGTATTCCGCAAACCGCCAACGCATTAGCTTGGCTTAATGGAACATTACGGATAACTGCACAAAAAATCTGTTCTATAAAGTAACATTGTAATTATTGGTACCATTTTCATCTGGGTACCACTGTCTAGAGTCTAGACCAACATTTACGTGTCAATATCTACACACAATAATACACAATGAAAATACAATCATAAAACTTGCTTAAATTAAAACTTAGATAGCCAATTATAACGTAGTTTAAATATAATTACACATTACTTTATTGTTGTAAGTTACTATTTGAAAGTTTAAGCAAAATTAATAACAATTTGTAATTTACAACTTGAATAATATTCCGCGTTATATTCTCTGAGCTCTCTTTGTCTGACATAAGTAAAGTTACACTAAAGTTTCAACTAAGTGAAAACTTATGCATTTCGAAGTAATTATCGCTGCAGGCCGCGATCACGTACGAACCAAAAACTTATCTTAATGAGATTTGGGGAAACACTAGTTATCCTAATAACGCTGTTAGTAGCACATCATTGTCAGTTGATAGAATTGTAATTTTCATTTTAGGAAAACTTTATATTGAGAGTAAAAAAGCATTATTTATATTAAAGTGCTGTATTGTGAAGTGATAAAATCTTATCTCGTGTCCAGTTTACTCGTGTACTCTTTGGTGATTAGACTCTATATAAATAGAAAGGAAGCCATTTGATTAATTGTAAAATTAGGACCTCTAAAAAAATTTAAACCAAAAAAATTACTACCAAGCAACGAAAGCTACCAACCTGTATAACGGGATGCCGGCGTCGTCTCTAAACCAGAACACCATGTATACTTTGTCGTTGGCGGCCGTCCCCAGATCGCAGGGGAACTGCGCGACCATCCCCTCCACTGCCTGCACGTCCACTGTGCGCACACCCGCTGTAACAATAACATAAATGTTTTATAATTTTTGAATTCAATTATTAAGTATGTTACTTATTAAAATACATATTTCTGAAAAATACTGCAGTAAATTATATAATTAAGTAAATGGTGAAAATGCCTTGTGACATCTTAAATGAAGAAAATTTGGTAAAAAATGTCGGGATTTTATATAATAGAATTTGCAATAAATACACACAGGCATAGCAAGGCAGTAACAACATAATATAACCAATAATCTTTATAAATGTAAATATTACTGTAAAGCAAATAAATCAGTTTATTTTGTATTTCCTATGCGGCTTTTTATAATAGTTTTGTTGTCGCATACATTCAACAATAAAGTTACATTTTCCAAGCCGAAAAAGTATAATAAACTGTAGTTGACCAGAAATGACCACAAAATGTTTTCACTTTACAACTTACGAAGTCCTCCAGCAATGGAAGTTGGATTCCCAAATGATACCCTTTTGCATTTAAAGTTGGGGCTTAATGTGGGGCACACAAGCTTCAAGTAAGCAGTGGCTCTCGGGGGCAGTAACAATACTAACAATACAATAATATGAATGCCTCGAGGGTCCATTAGTATGCTAACGAGATACGGAAGTCGGAACTCGAGTTCGGAACCGTTAGGGCCTGGATTCTACAAAGGACCGAACGGATCATTGAAATACAAACCCTAACCAGAACGGCTCAAAATCGAATGCTCCAATCACCATATTATATTAAGTTCTACGTGACACACTTACAATAGTCTTTTTCTAGTCTCATTTTAGTATTTAACCTCGTAGAAAAAACAAAAAAACTTAGTGAGAAAGGAAATTAATTCAGCGCTTTTTTATTTTTAGAAAGCAATCCACTGATCTTATGTGAATAGAATGAATGAATTTCTGCGTAGTTCAATTATTGGCTTTGTTGCATTTATAAATTAAATTTAACTGAATAACGTGTAAGCTAATTGATTAAGTTAAAGTCATTTCTGGTATACAAAACATCTTAGATAGATCGAGTAGATCGGCTCCTAGCTTCACTGACTCACTCAGTAGCTACGAACTTCCAAATCAAATACCATAATATAAATTACACGAATAATTGATTACATAAATAGAAAAATAATTCATTTATTTCCTAATGTTTATAAACACGCTTGATATTTTTGTACCGAATACACAGAGTTGTACTTCTCCGACTTAATTACTAATGTAATCATTAGTCAACCATATCTCGACATGGCAAACGTTAAACAATCCGCTGTAATTAATGACGCAGATTATAGCTCATTAACTATAGGTTCACGAACACACTCGAAATTCATGCAAATATTTGAATTGCAGTAAGTGAGTTCACTTATCGTAATTGCACTTGAAGTTTCAAATATTAAATGTGGAGTATTTTAATCTAGCAGAATTGCAATAAGTATTGTACAATGTGTGTCTTGTGCCATCATAAATTTTATATAATTTATCTTTAGTGAAACAGTGTGGCTTATAACTTAAGTTAAATTCTATATTTAGACGAAATAGGGAAGAGAAAAATCGTCAACAATCTCTTATTAGTCAGTCTTATAAGTCAGTCGTACCAATTTCTTATTAACGTAGAAGTGACCTTCAAATTAGACCCAGTCAGTACTAGGTATATCCTCACCTCTTGAATAACATGAAATAATCAAGTCCTTATTTCTGGAAGCTGAAACGAGGACTCCAGCTGGTGAGTGACCAACAGACGAAACGAAAAACAAAAGGTTACAAGCAGAAGTCCTGAGGTTAAACGTAATCGAAATAGCTTAAATCTTTCAATTCAAGGCGAAGCCTAAAGAACAAGCGAGCTATATAACCTTAAGGCCTTAATGTAAATCAATTTGGTAATTATAAATTTTCTTGTACACTTTTATTAAACTTAACAACGTTAAGTTCGATTGTATTTTTTTATCTTAGATTTACTACTATTTCTCATACAATGTAATCTCAATCAAATTAACAGTTTTTAATCTGAATCAGGCAAAGTAACAAGCAAAACATTTCTCTTTACGATATTATATTAATAAGACAAAAAACGAACGTTTGATCTCATTCAATTCAAATCCAGTGAACGCGGTTTGCGGTCACTGTATGTGTATCGCGGAAAGATCAACGTCTGTATGTATGTCTGTGTGTTCCGCTACATGTATTCTTTTGGCGTTTCCTTTCTGCTTAATTGAATACATCTATTCTATGTAAATATTCCTTATATTATAATACCCTAATATCATAAATTTGAATGTTTGTCCTGTAAGAAGTTTGTGACTTAATTTTTTTCGACCGGTTGGATGTTTTATAGAAAATTCACATAGAGCCGGTGGTAGCACTTTGTACTGGCCTTTCTGGGTCTATACCACCTAATCACAAGTTAAATCACTAAATCGTATTGGTGTTTCAGAATTTGAATAGTTGCTAAATGCAATTACAGACACGAGGTACGACACTTAACTTACGCTAACCATCAAACGGCCCGTTAATATATTTAATTAATTATAAAGTATATTTAATTGTCTTACAAATATACCAGTTGAGCTAAAAATTTATTTATATAATTTATTTATCTATAATAAATAATAATAAAAATATCGATAGTTTGTCATCAACCTACGGAATCCTTTTGTCTGTTATCCTTTTATAGAATATAATGCTTTTTGTAATATAATACATTGCCTTACAAGTTAAAAAGAACAAGTTATTTTTACATTATGGATTAATTACGTAATAATATGAAAACTTCGTAGATCGTAAAAGTCGAATCGCAAATCATTGTATTGTAATTTGATTAACATAATTCGTATTGCGTTTAATTTTTTCGTAAAAAGGTTACAAAGCAAGACAAGCAGGATTTATACCGCACCCTTGGAGTAGCGCCCGAGGCCCTTGACCAATTATTTATGGAGTCTCCAAAATACACATTCTTCATTAAAAAAAAATTCATAATATGAATATAACATTTCGTGTTCTCTTTTAATAATAATAATATGCACGATAAAGACAACAAATAAAATAAAAATCATAGAAAACCCTTAGATTGTTCTTTGAAAGAGTGGACTCACCTTGTGACTTACAACTACGTACGTACTATTTTATTTTCGTGCTACTATAATACTACGTATTATTTTATTTTTAAAACTAAAATATAATTAATGATTTCTTCCATCAAAATATACAAAGTCAAATTCTACTTTGTTCAGTTAAACGGTTAAGTAAATATAATTGATAAACTTTATTCAAGTATTTACAAGCTCTTTAAATCGTTATTAAACAAGATAAAATAAATGAAAAACATTACAAGGAATACAGATTATAAAGAGAAGAACCGTCAGTAAATTAATTAATCCGAATCATGTCATATGTATTAGTTAAAAAAAAAATATATTTATAAATAGGCATGACTCATGTAAATTTGTAACAAACACACAACTACTCTCCGTGCAGTTGATTCAATCAACACCACAATGCTCTCACAGCAGCCCAATCAAACTAGCGTTTCCGTCGGTCTTTGTCCGTTTACGGCTTCAATTAGCAAATGGAGTGACACCAGGACGCGGCAATGGTGTGCGCATTTTAATTACTGACACAGGGTGACCAGAAATACTGATAGCTTTCAAAATTGTTCTTACAAATTTTGTTGAAAATATAAGCCGTTTACTTATTCGCAATAAATGTTTACATCTGATTTTATCTGTCAACGTCACAAAAAAAACTGTTGATTTTATATATTTTAAATTTTTTTTTAATTAAATTATTTTACTGACGTTACCATAACTTTTAACAGCTTAGAATATAATAAATCACGCGTTATTAAATGAATAATTAAAAATGTTGGGAACCCTACATATCAAGTTAACTTCGATTCCGTCCGCAACGCAATTTAGCAAGCATTGCCGTTCTAACACGACCTCAATCACAATACTCGGGCCAACGCGGTTAATGTATGACGTGCTTGAAGAGATGAACGTATGAATGAATGCGGAATATCAATTGGTAGTTTCATGGATGTCACAAATTGGTACTTAAGAGGCGTGTATTTCTGGCGGTAGTTATTAAATGGGCACTTATTTTAGATACTTGAATTTCAATTTGCTATGTAATACCCGGTGTCTATATTCAAGCAACGATTCGTTTAGCTTACGGACAGTAGTATTGTCTACGAGGCGTAATTCGAAGCTACCATTAGCTTGGTACTTACGAATAACAGTTAGAAGGATAAATATATAAATATGACAGACATATTAGTGTTTTAATAAATACATTAAAACGTGAATTATGTATGAGTATATTACTTATTTGAATATTATAATAACCGCACTTAAGCGCTTTTCAGTAATTATTATTGATTGACATAACCTGTTATCAATTGTTATTCAATCTAAGATAGATAGGAAAGATTTTAACCAATCATGAATGTAAATCCAGACTTATCTGAGTTTATCTAGTGTTAAACATGTGCTTAAAATTAATATCGAGCTCAGCTAAAGGGAATCATTGGGAGGGTATTTGTGTGGCACATAGCCGCTGTATAGCTGCATTGAGGATTCAAGCTGTTCTTAAAAACCGATAGCGCAACGCCGATAAAAATTCAAGGTCGAAACTGTAACGTTTTCAAATGTTTTAAAACTTGCATGCGCTTTAACTTCTTGAAACAGATCGATAAGAGAATTTGTATTTAAAATTTTTGTTAGTTATATTGTATATACTTCATTTTATTTTCAACTTACTTAACTTTTATATATATATATTTTATTTTAACAAAACGTATTTAAAACAACAGATTTCAGTGGTAAAATAAAACGAATTTGAATGTTTTAACAAATTCGAACCAGAGTCAAACTGACGGAAACCAAATTGAAACCACTTGAAGTTCGTCACAGCAATTAATTATGCGGCCATTACGGTTATCCTGCAATCAATCAAGCGTGCCGATTGTTTAAGAGTGAAATATGGGAATTAGGACATCGTGGCGCCATCCATCTTCATTACCTTCAAATCGACATGATGTCTTCGAGTGTGATGATGAGTAAAAATGAAAATTTTATTCGGAATTTATCTAGAATATATACGTATATTTTGTATTCGAACACAGCTTAAATATACTTTAGTAACTCTTTAAAATGTTGTAGATATGTATATTGAGATATTTAATAATATTCACACTATTTCTTGAATGTAATTTTTATGTTATACATAAACAATTAAGCATATATAATTTTGAATATAGAAATACCTGCGCTAAGTGCCCTTCCTTTTATCAAGTGTTCAGTACAATGAAGGCGTGTTCACATATTTATTATTAATTTATTATATTGTATTTATTTTATATATTTTTGAATAATGAAATATTAAATTGCGAACGGATTACAGGCAGCTTAGAGTCGAAGCACGCAACGTTAAAATCAACTTAAATTTGTACAATTTTATCCCAGATATAATAAAAACTCGTTACAAATCTCTATCTTCATATAAACACGATAGTTTTCAAGCTAAGAACTTCGCAGTTGAATAATATTATAACATTAGCAACCTTACAATTTTGCCTTCGAAAACTTTTGATAAAGTTATTTTGATTTCAAGAATCTTCTCTTATTCCGCATACATTGCAACACAAATGTCTCGAAATTTTACACACATACATACCATATTGTAATTTATATTGAAATACGTATATATGTATCTTAAAATGATTTAACAATTGCAATCTTTTGATCGTTGTAAATTAACAAAAAGAGAATCTGTTACGATGAACCGCTTTATTCAGCGAACGCCGAAATTTATTTTCTAGGAATATTTTAAACGTAAACCTCTGTTGGCTGAGCTCGTAAAGAGTTCATTTGTTGATTGGTGCCTGCAATTCTTCGGTGAATTTTTGTAAATATTTTTTCAATTCCGCCTGAAGGGATTGAGCGCATACTGCTTATATACGCAAATATCATAAATTTAAAATTTGCTTCATTATAATTATTATAAGTTCGAAATGCTGTGTATTACTTTACTTATTGGCGATAAACAACAAATTTGAATATGTTCCGGTCAATAATGTAATGTTTTGTCTCGCTTTATTCTAGTAAATAGGAGGAGCTAGTATAGTTAAGCCTCAAAGCAGATATGTATGTACAAACTTAAATTTAATTATTGATAGTACATTGTATAATTGATGTCATTTAATTATCCTCAGAAGTTTAAATAGAAATATATTTTTTCAATAGAAACTCCTTTACGAACGAATAGCCTTTAGAAAGTTTCGTACAATCTTAATGAAAGTGATAATATACAAATTTTCTTTCCTTTTAATCATAAATAGATTCCGAAATATATAATTCATTTTAATTATTATAAACACACTGAACAAATCCTAAAACATAACTAAAAAATTAAAAATATTCCATAACTGCCTTTTGTTGGGTCTTATAAACAATTGAACTGCCATGTTATAGGTCAACTGTACAAATCTAAGGCTACGGAAGTAGATTCTACCGAGAAGAACCGGCAAGAAACTCCCTAGTTACTCTTTCCCACCAATTAAATTACATTGATATGTTAATTACATACACATACAATACGATGGATTGCCAGCTTCCTACACAAGCGTAGCCTTCGAGTTTTAGTAGATGGTTGCGCTTCACAATTCTATGTAGTGAATGCTGGGGTCCTCCAGGGATCTGTGCTATCTCCCACACTCTTTTTTTTGCATATCATTGATATGCTTTCTCTTGGGAACATACATTGCTATGCAGATGATAGTACAGTGCATGGTGGATACCACGGACGCGCAGTGGCTGGGCGGGCGGAAACTGAGGAGAGGTGGGAGAATCTTGTCATTGAACTCGATAGGACGTTAGAGCTCATCGCCAAATGAGGTTCTGATAATCTTGTTGAGTTTAATGCCAAGAAAACACAGGTATGCGCTCTCACAACGAAAAAGTCACCATTTTCCCCTCTAGGGAAGAGTGGCACACCGCTGATGAAACAAAGCAAAATCGCCATGCTGGGGATGGACGTTCGCTGCGACCTTAGTCCAAGGGCTTACATCGAGGCTATTATAAAAACAGCTTCACGGAAACTCGGAGTTCTGAACAAGGTGCGGCGTTTTTTCACGCCACAACAACTGTGTTATTGGCGACGTAAAGGTCACAAACACCCTTGAACCTTTTTTTTTTTTTTTTTTTTTTTTTTTTTTTTTTTTTTTTTTTTTTTTTTTTTTTTTTTTTTTTTTTTTTTTTTTTTTTTTTTTTTTTTATAGAATAGGAAGGCGGACGAGCATATGGGCCACCTGATGGTAAGTGGTCACCAACGCTCTTAGACATTAGCATTGTAAGAAATGTCAACCATCGCTTACATATCCAATGCGCCACCAACCTTGGGAACTAAGATTTTATGTCCCTTGTGCCTGTAATTACACTGGCTCACTCACCCTTCAAACCGGAACACAACAATACCAAGTATTGCTGTTTTGCGGTAGAATATCTGATGAGTGGGTGGTACCTACCCAGACGAGCTTGCACAAAGCCCTACCACCAGAACCTTTACAATTGCGTCGCGAGATAGCAGCACTGAGCGCTTTCTATCGTCTGTATCACGGCGAGTGCTCTGAGGAATTATTCTCTCTAATTCCTGCTTCCCCCTTCCTTCTTAAGTCCACGCGAGCTGGTTCTCGATGTCACCGCCTAACTGTGACATCAATTCCATCGCGCACAAAGAAATTTGGCAACTCCTTTCTTTGTCGCACTACGAAAAAATGGAATTCCTTACCAGCTTACGTGTTCCCCTCCTCTTACAATCCGGGTTCCTTCAAACGAGGCGTGAAGAGGCATCTTGCAGGCCGGCAAGGCGGGGACGGCTAGTACAGAACATTCTTCCCGACTGTACTGGCCGTCGTCGCGTTTGGACTCTACTACCACTTACCATCAGGTGGAGACTGACTCTATCATTTGCCATCCCGGCACATATAAAAAAAAAACGATACTGAATTATTACATAATAATTATTATTGTTATAAAACAATACTGTAGTATACACCTGTTCAATTGCAGCATACTAACAATAGTGATGTGACGTAAGCAGATATCCTGACATTTCTTAAGCGTCATCCTGAAATACTATTTAAGTCAGATTTTTTGCTGATGATGCATCTAGTGCTCAAACTTTTCTTTTGCAATCATAAAAACTAAGATAGCATAGTGATTAGACTACGTGGAATTTAACTGAATATTGCAGTTTCAAACACGGGCGAGCATTAAGTGTTTATGTGTTTGATACATAGTGGAGGAAAACATTTTGAGGGATGAAATTCTGCCTAATACTCAACCCACATTGAATACGCTCCAAACTATTGCTTTACAAGCAGAGGAGACTTATAAAGAGACATTTACGAGCTATACCAACATTGTGGTGATTACAAACCACCACTACCACTGCCCTTCTTCCATTATGTGTTTTTAAATTTATATGCTTTTATAAAACTTCGACTTTACATCTGGATGTTCGTAGAAGTAATCAAAACAATTGAGGCATCTGTTTTGTTTGGCGGGCGTGGCGCGGTGGCGCGGTGGCGTGGTGGTGCGGTAGCAGAGGCGTGGGTAGTAATTAATATTCATAATCCTGTTAAAGAAACACCGCAGTTTAGTCTTCACTGCTTAATGATATAGCGGTTTCGTTTGTAATTAATGGGTGCTTTGATTTGATTTCGCAATGCTACTGGAACGAAATTAAGTGGTGATCTGTCATTAAATACGTCGCTTTATTAGATTAATTAACATATTCGATTGTACTAAATATAAAATATTATATTTGTCAGTGAAACTGTTGGATTATACTTGTGATTCGAAATAGATTTTAGTACAGGAGTATGCAAATACATTTTGTTTCTTAAATTGATTGTTTTACGAAAATATACTAGATTGAAAACTTATCTGTCGTATAGTTTCCGACAGAGCAGAGAACCGCTGAACGAGAACGGAGAATAGCATTTCAGAGGCAGAGGATAGAACAGAAGATGAAAGTGTATAGTATTTTAAATATAATTAATGATAAATTGGAAAAAATATAATTAAGAAACTACATATTACCGAAAAATACTATTATGGAATGTGTTTCTTCTCATCCACACAATCCGAGTTATAAAAATTAATATACATATACAGCAAGTGAATAAGCCGAATAACTTTATTGGTTACGAAGACAAATAAAAGTGCTCAATGCGAAAAGAGTGTCCTCACGCACTGACGCGATAGAGCACGGCACCGCTGTCCTTCTGCCAAAATACAAAGAGGAACTATAATAAGAGGCAATTAGGTTGAACGGAGAATTGAATCGTAAAGCGTTGTTCAGATATTTTACTTATACAAATTAAATTCAAAGGGCTTACGCGAGGTCGCGATATAGCACGGATTCTTGTACTTCAAATGTATTAAATGATATAAGCTGTCAAAATTAGGTCAAAAATACTGATCTCTACGATAATAATAACACAAAACAAACATAGTTTCTATGATGTTATCAGTAGACTAGTTTTAACCGGAAATATCCTGTAATGAATCTGGAATACGGCAATCCAAAGTATTTTGTTTTGGAGTAAAATACCCAATGATGAATATCTGCGTAAAGTTCTATTGCCTGTAAATAGACGGTGATGTCTCTGTCTTTATCTAACAATGATTTGATTAAAAAACACGTTTATCTACTAGTTCTAAATAGGGATGACAGTAAATTCGTTCTAGAAATAAAATGTATGTGCTGTAAAATTAACATATCCTTGGTACAGATGTAATGAATTGTTATATTGTCACGCGCTTAGATGAATCTACATTCACATTCGCGGAGAACGGAAAAATGCTGATTGGAATTTGTCAATGCCGGAAACTGGGACATTTTATTGGGATCCTGTCAGCTTCGTTTCGTGTCGAAAATTGTATTTATTAGTCACAGGGAATGATTGATTTAAAGCTGTATTTGTAACTTGCGGGCTGTTCGGTATTTTTAGGTTATTGATTTATTTATCTTTGATTATAGTTTTTTTTTTTAAATTTATTTTCATTCTAAATCTATTCTGGCACTGTTACTATTCATATGCTTAGGTAGAAAAGGGGGCCAATACTTTGGCTTAGCCAAAGATTTTTAAGGAATTATAGAGAAGTGCTTCTTCAAAATCAAAAAAACCAGTAGAAGCGTGACTAGAGGATTACGAGAAAGCCTTTCACTATATCAAAACCTGAGATGCGTTGGATTCGTTGCAGATTTTGATTGGAAATGTGTCAAAGCGTTGGTTGATCTTTTGATATTTAAATCACATTCATATGGATTATATTAAAAGACAACGTTACTTGTTATAATACCGAATTATTGTGTTATCATCCAATTGGCAATTGAACCGATACTTATAAGTACGTTACAATCAACTTCTTAGATTGGTTTACGTTCTGACTTTGAGTTTTAAATTCAATTGAAGCTAATGGAGTAAAAGCAATAATACCGACAAACAAAAGTAGCAATAATATAGCTGAAATTCCTTGTATTAATAATTCATATTACCATCAAAGACACGAGACATGAATTGAAAAGCGTTTAATAATACAAAAAATAGCATTAGCAACGCACCTTTATCACGTCGTATTGAAACAGACAACGCGTCATTACACGCTAAAAGCAAATACCACGGGGTGTTCCATCAATCTTAATAAAGGCTTGAAAGCCATATTTTTCTTCGTTTCTAGGCGTGTGTCAATCACGATGATAGACTGATAGCTGAAGATCAAAGAAGATTGTTTCCTTAGAACTTTGGATATTAGAAATGACGTTAAACGATTGAGGAAATAATGCTATGAAAAAAAATTTTTTTTGATTATTCCTATACTGATATAATTTAACGATACAAATGATGAGTATGCTTAAAATAATAATATCAATAAAATGTTCGCAGGGAAAGAGAAAAATGGATGTATGTTTAAACTTTTAGACTTGTCATCCCAACGTGCTCTTGAGATGACGTGACCAAACTTGCGAATTACATATAGTAAATATAAAAGCAACGTATGACATTAAAGCTGACGTCATCATAAGCATGAATTGGATTATGACATGAAAATCCATATCCGTTCAAAATCGTATCGCAACTTTATTATGCTCTTACGATTGATTGGTAGTTACATAGATGATAATATCAATTATCTCATAGCTATTGCATTTTCAAGTTTCCAATAAATTGCTATTCAGGCATAATAACATATTTCATTAAAATCTTGGAAACTAAAGACTATTTAATCATTAGTGGATTATTAATTATTTTAATAAATAATATCTAATATATATTTGTAACTCTTGTTTCTGAAAAAACAAAAACATTTGGTATAAGGTAAATATTTTTTAAAACGTTATCGTTTTTTGTTTTTTTTTCTGTATCATCTTACAATTCTAACGAACGTTTCAGTGAAATTTGATACATTAATATTATTTCTTCTCTGTTATTGTGGAGAATAAATATAAACGTAATCCAACACACTTCTTTATTGTCGTCTTACGTCAAGAATTTATTCTGACAAATGCAAGTTTCCTCACGATGTTTTCCTTCACAGCAGAGTACGATGTATATCGCAAACACAAATTAATCACATGGAAAGCCCAGAAGTGCTGGCATTGAATATAATCCACTGTTTTAATTATAGATTCATTTGATATAAAAATAAATTACAACGAAATATTGCGCTTGAATATTGATCAAAATTGGTGTTTGAAAAGAATGGCCTTAAGCCTGAGGGGAACCGGAGAAAGAAACTCAGAGCGATTACAATATGTTTTTTTAACAAAAAAAATTATCGTAAAATTATTAGCGTTGTATTTTTAAACGGAGGCAATAGTTTTGTTTCCAATGTTTATTATATATTTATATTATTATAACTAGCCGCGGATTCGCCAGCGTGGAATTTAGTTTGTGGCGAAAATTCTAATGGCACATATGTTAACGTAGAATAGAACAGAATAGAATATGCTTTATTGTACACCAATATAAGAAAAAGAGTTACAGAAACATTTTAAACAAACACAAAAAAAAAACGAAAACTATTTTGTACAAAAGGCGGTCTTATCGCTAAAAGAGCGATCTATTCCAGACAACCTTTGGATGAAGGACATGAGATAAATAAATAAAGCGCTAAGGAGGTGTACTAATCGTACACGTACAATTTTATTTATTTTATACATTATGTTTGTTAATATATGTTATTGCCTATTGTGAACTAATTTTGATGATACCCTATTTTAGTAAGTTATTTTAAACCGTGAGCGTGAATGTCATTAAACAAAATAAAAACTATCTCTAGTGGAATAACCGTTAGTACCAAGCTAGTGCATTTGTCACTTGTGTTACTCGATATCTTCGTTGATTCTAAAACTTTTATCATTCTTGTATCAAGTAATTAACAATACACTTAATTATATAAAAATCCCATCCCTTAATGTATCATATTTTCAGCGGTTATTGTCTTATAATTTGTAATGACTCGATGCTTTTTTTTATTATACTTTAAAATATATGTAAATAATACAAAGAAAAAAGTCGTTGTTAGACAAAGTAAGGCAAGCTAATCTATTTATGTGTGACACCATCTAAAAAAATATCTAAGCAAATTTTTGAATATTTAAATAACAATATTTGTATAAATGGTAATTATAAGCTTTGTGTCAAATTAATTAATTTTTAGTTAGTTTGTAAATTTAGGTAAATATTTGGAGTATTTATAGTGATATCAAAATTCAAATCTAAAATTTTTTTCAATTAGTACCACGTCTAGAAAATATTAATCTGTGTCCACACCGCAGTGGATGTCCAAGCAGAATGACGCCTTTGTTTTAGCTTCCTTTGTGATTATTTATGGCAACCCCGGCGGTCCTCGAGTGACGGGTAATGGCGACGATTGCTATCAATATGATAAACTCGTTTGCGTTTCCTGGTTGTTTGTTACGGCTCCGCTTATTGCTTTTTTGTTAGTGAATGTCACTGATGACATCAACATATCTATATTAATCTGTTAATTTATTGATGTTGTAAATAATTCATCAACTGAAAAATTCAATTTTTTAAAACTTTTTAAAAAAAAGTTCTTTAAAAACAGCATATAAAAAATTAAAGCATAATCATTTTTTGCTTATTTATAACAATTATCGTAAATAAGTATTACCTACAGTTTTACAAGTGAGTAAATTACTAAAATTGCTTAAAAATTAGGTCAATTACTTTTCGTAAGATTGGCGAAAACATTAACACGAACAAACACTAATTACTTTATAAATAATAGTTTACAAATTACACTGCGAGTTTATTTAATTATTATTTATAATTAATGTAACAATGTAAGAATTTCTGTAATAAAGTACATTATAATGTAGAAAATTATGTAGCGTGAGGCTCAGTAAATGAAATCGTACGTGAAATTCGGCTCAGTGAAAACAGCCTAACCTGTCTTGAAAACTCCGTAGTACGTACTCAAATTTGGTTTTGAAATTTTCAATAATGTGCGCTAAAAGAAGCTTCATTTCTATAAAAAAAAGATTAATATGTTCAGATAGCTCTCGAGTGTATAGATTTAATTTAACAACGTTATTCTTATGTATAATAAGAATATAAAAGATATAAATTAATATTTAATATATTTTATTAAGTAAAACGTTTTATTAATATACTCTAAATGAGTGCGATTATATCCTATTTAATAGAATAGATGAATTACAGACACAGATGCATACTCCCTTACTTTCATAGTTCGAAGGGACGACATTCCGACTCGACTACAGACTTGTCAGCTGCAAAATAAGGTCTTTGACAATTTTCTGAGAGACAAGAGTGTGACGCTGGCAGAGTTTTTCTATATCAGAGTTACAATTGAGAATATATTGGGAAAATAAATCTAATACTGCCTTTGAACTTAAAACTTTAGAACCTGGACTATGCTATAGTTGTTACAAAGTAATTATAATATTACTAATTTTAATCAAATCCTTTCAAATACAATTAAATTGATAAATTTCTCAACGAATATCTATCTCAGAGACTTTATTATAACTAAAGATTAACACTAACGTAGAGTGTAGGATCAACATTGAGATACTGAAATCATTTGATATTTGTCGAGATAACTGGGTCGAGCTCCGCACGCTGAGTAAATACGGAGCTCACATTTGTCTTGAAGCATTAATAAATTATTAGATTAAATACTGGCTTAAAGTATCATTTTATCTATAAATATAATTGAATTGTTTAAACCGTATGTGTTTGAAAAACATTATTCGATTCAGTTTAATCGCTTTAAATTTCTAGTTGATATGTGTGTGAAGGTTTGTTGAGAAATACAATAGTAATCAACGTACAATGTAAGTTAGTGATAGCTGTTTATGCAAGCTCGTCTGGGTAGGAATTACATACTCATTCCTTATTCTAACGCCATTCAGTAAATATTGTTGAGTTCGAATGGTGAGTGAGCTAACGAAATTACAGGGCAATAGGTAACAAATTATAAGAGCAATTTCCTTATATCCTAAGGGATAGTTAACATTTCTTACAGTGTATCGGCGGTGGTGACCACTTACCCTCAGGTGAAAGTAAAGAACTCAAAGTGGCTAATAAGAAGTATCGTATAATTATGAACAAAAAAACATTACAGATTTAATGCAATTACTACTAAACTACGACTAACAACGTAAGAGGTAAACAGCTGCGAACTCGTTATTGTTGTTTCGTTTTAATTACATTTTGGCAAATTTCATTTATGTTATAATACGTAAAATAAATTTTATTAGCATTAAGTCTCTTATAGGTCGTGTTTTTGGAACTGGAAGTGGGCTGTGTTATGTAAATGGTTACCATCGCCTTGTACTACAGTACTTTTAATACTGTAAGAAATAATAACTATTCATCGTAAAGTAAATGCACTGCAAGCCATAGTAAAGAAGATATATTTCTTGTGCATGTTATGAAACTGACTCAATCCTAATCGAAACAAATCAATACGTTTTGCTACATAGCAATAACATAGGTTATTAGTAGATGGTACCCGTATAGACGAGCTTCCAAGCTCTACCCTACAATGGTAATATATTTAGATATTTTAGGAATCATTTGAAAGTCCCTTTAGTCCATAGACAAAGTAACTACAATATGCACGAAGCATTTTTGATAGAATCAATACCCTGGTTGACTCACTCAGTTTTCAACCAGAATACAGTGATGAAGATTATTGTTTGTTAGTAGAATAACTGATCAGTACGTACTGTACAGTAACAGCCTGTGAATGTCCCACTGCTGAGCTAAGGTCTCCTCTCCCTTTTTTGAGGAGAAGGTTTTGGAGCTTATTCCACCACGCTGCTCCAATGCATGTTGGTGGAATACACATGTGGCAGAATTTCAGTGAAATTAGACACAAGCAGGTTTAGTCACGATGTTTTCCTTTACCGTCAAGCACGAGATGAATTATAATGACAAATTATGCACATGAAAATTCAGTGGTTCTCACGCGGGTTTGAACCCACGATCATCGGAGTATGTGGGGCTCGCCGACGTCCAAGGCGCCGAGTGCGCCCCGAACATCGGAATACCCACTAAAAAACCAGCGGTACCGTCTTGATGAGGAGCGTTACGGGATCGCTTTCGCATGCTACTGTGAATTGCACAAAGCCCTAACCAACCCATAATTTTATAATTTTTCAATTAGGTATCTTATATAATATTTTTAAATAATTTTTAACCATTTTCTAAATGTACGACAAAATTATTACAAATATATTGAAATAAAACGAAATGTTACACGTTTTGTACGTACAACAAAATCCAATTAGAAATATCAGTTTGCAGCGCGTTCTATGATGAAAACTATTTAGTTTTTTTTTGTGGACGTTACGTGAAAGTTGTTATATTGTATTTGATAATGGATATTAAAAAATATAAAAAAAAAATACATATAATAATAGCACCGTAAATGTTGATGGCGAGGCATGAAATGAGATATTCCAATACTAATTACTAAAAATATTAATTAAATTACTTTTTTTATATAGTAAATATATTTGATATTAGTATAATAATATACTTGAAGATATGTGTATAATTGTATATTGAAAAAAAATATAAATAACAAAGTCAAAATAGACTGTCTTCAAGTACGCATCTTTCAAGCATTTTTGAATCATCATTTTATAGTTTTAATTTAGCTTAAAGCTACCACCGGTTCGGAATTTAGATTTTACCGGGAAGAACCAGTAATAAATTCAGTAGTTACTCTGTTTACCAGGAAAAAAATGTGCATTATAATAATATATAATTATATTTATGTATCCTGCATGAAGGCTTTGTGCAAGCCCGTTAGTTACCACCACTGGTTAGGTACCACCCACTCATCAGATATTCTACCGCAAAAAAGCAGTACTTGTTATTGTTTTGTTTCAGTTTGAAGGGTGAGAGAGCCAGTGTAATTACAGACACAAGGGAGATAACATTTTAGTTCCCAAGGTTGGTGTATTTGCATATATCGCATTGGCGACGTATTTTTATAGATGTTTTTTTTATAGTATAGCCAAGCTATCATATAAAAGAAAACCTTCAAGCGCTCCCTATCATTATATATTCCTGAACATTATTATAAAATCCATTGCATTAAAATGCAGTTATTTCACTTGAACTAAGTTCATATAAAAATTTCTTGAGTGAATATAAATTTTGATAGATGTTTTACATTAACAGCCCACATGGGAGTACTGTTAAGTATACTGCTACATTTGTTTTCAGTTTCCCCGATGTTATAGTATGTCACATTGTTACGTACGTATCTTAACTTATCCGTTATTTGAATAGTATACTATAGGCTATATGCATTACTTTGTATACAATAAACTTGTCGCAGTCGGTTTATATTTATTTAGCAATACTTTCCTTATAAACCAGACTTGCTTGAATTCATTTTAGTTTGTCGCAAACCGCTGTCCGTTTTGAAAACGCCGCAATAATATTAAATATCCGCACCGGCGAGCCGTACTAAGTACACCGCGCCAATATTATTTGTATAAGGACCTCAATTGGATATAGGGATGTCGAAATATCGATGTTTAAATCGAGTATTTTAACGACAATCATACTAGTTATATATATTTATACCGATATCAATTGTTAGATTATCCAAAATGCTATTGTACATAATTAATTCGTTTTAAGACATAAAAATGTTTTTACTACCTATAATTAAATAAAATTATCATGTTGTCAAATTAGCGATCAACCTCGGAATGAGAGATCTGAATCTGAATTTTCATATACCTTTATATTGGTGGCCTAAAAGTTGGCTCAAAAGTCTAATAAAATCTCGGCGCCGTAAGTCAGTCAAGGCGAAGAAAAAAAAACAGTTTTTCGTAATTATCTCAGTTTCTATTGCTCCAATAATGTTAACTTATATTATAAAAAATTTAGAACAAATTTGAGGAAAACTTAGCGCGCAGCGAAATCACAAAACAATATATTCGTCTTCAACATAATATTTTAATAACAAACACATCGATAAATCTATTCAATAGGAACAACACTATCTTTGGTGCTCTCAAACATCGTGCTTAAACCTGTTTTCAAATTTCGACTCATTATTTAGAATGGCTTTATGCTTTGTATTTAAATAGAGCCACGGAGTGCACAAAGTTGTTTCATTTTAAGTTTAGAACAATGCATATTAAAATGAGTATCGTATTTGTGATAGGGCTCCACACAGACCTATTTACGTATTAAACCTTTATCCAGATCGTCCAGATCGTTTTATTGAATTTGGATTTTTTTAAAGATTTAAAAATTTATAACCAGAATTATTTAACAGTTAGATAAACATGTTTCTCAAATTTTGGAACATAAAACTTCAATGCAGATTGCTGTGTCCGATTCGAAGGGAAGTGAGCCAGTGCAATTACAAGTACTAGATACATACAATTGCAAACCCTGGGGCAACGCAATGATAAGTGCAACGAGTGATTTTTGCTTCTTAAAGTACATATAATCTGTATATATAGAAAGGCGACTTTTAATGAGTTGAGAGACCCTCTGACCTGTTTGAGTCTTCGAATAAATAAGTACTAAATTCAAGGTAGAATATATCAATAGATTTTTATCAAACTTGAAGATTATTCTTAACTGACCTCCTCGCAAATAAGGACATTAGAGAACAAAGTGTGACGTAATTTAGTCAATTTACGAGTTCTACTCGACAAAAGAAAATATCACTTTTCTTTCTTTAATAAGAAATATAAAGTAGAATAAATTGATATCATTTTTTTATATAAACCGAGCGGACAAGGTACTTATAGGCCACCTGATAGTAAAAGATCACGAACGCCCATAAAAATTAGCATTGCACAAAGCCTTACCACCAATAAATAATAATTTAACTAAAGGAAAACTATAAATAAATTGTATGTGATGGAAACAATTATGCTGAAGACTGCCGAGCTGAGACCTGACCTCATACCATTTTGTGAAAGTAATATAAATGCCTTAGACCGTATGCCGTGTCGGCAAGCGGCATGAGGTTCTGTTTTGCGATCATCCCCCCTCTTCGCCCCTCCTCTCTACTCCCTAGTATTTTTTTTTTATTTTTCTATTCTACCACTAATATATTAATGACTAAAATCTTAGATTTGAAATACAATTCATAATTTACATCTCGTCCGACTGAGCTGACTTACGGCTGCACAAGTACAGGATAATAAAATTCAAGCCGTGAAACAAATGAACATCACTCACAATTCAAGCCGCTTGACATGCTCGACAGGGCTACGGGATTCGAAACGACGCGAACTTAAAAAGAGATGGAAAATTTTAAACGAAAAACGTTTTTTTATGATTAAACTATAAATTCTGAACAGCAATTATTTATTATTGGTATAAAGAAATACACATTAGTATCACAAAATATCAAAAAATGTATACGATAAACTATAAGGGCATGATGAAATTGTCGCTCGGTGTAGTTAATACATATGTAAGAACATTTCCCAGCGAATAAAATATCATTATTGTATGTAGCACACTGTGATATACCATATTATTTATAAATTTAATTTCTAGTTATTTGACTTACGCCCTTACAACTTTAAATTTGACTTTAAAATAGTATCTTATGCATGTTTACAGCAGGAATTTAGTATTCATACCAAACATATTTACTTACTTAAGCATATATAAAAATAATAATTAAAAAACATACATCAACGCTAATAACGTTCAAATAAACAATAAAATCATGCCATGATTTGTCTTGCCAAGTTTTCAATAGAATCAAAATTTTATAGCAACAAAAGTGAATTAGAATTTGAATTAGAATTTAAGAGTACTTGTACAAAATACATTTTTCTTTCTATAAAAAAAAATATTACAAAAAATACTCTATATTATATTTTCATGAACGAAAAAAATCAAATATTGAATCTTAACTAAGTACGAGTAAATGGTATCTGTATAATGAAAGCAATCATCACATTTAGTTTCATCAAAATAAATCTACTGTTTTACGTGCGATGTGTGTCAACTTATTTTAAAAAAAATATTCTATATTCACGATCTTAGCATGAATTTGTTCAAATAAATTAAAAACCGCCAACCCTAGAACTCGAACGGGCCGCAAAATCCGCGGAGAAAAGTGAGTTGTTCCAGCGACAATAATTTATACGGAACAGCGCGGGCGGAATGGATTTTTTTCTTATCACGATCAAGTTTCACGTAGCACGTGTTTTACGCATCTTATCGATATAACCATAAATTGTTTCAGCTTTTTAAGGACCCTGGCGTGTTCACCAGTTTATACAGCTATCTCGTACAAAGTTTTTTGAATGGGATCGTGTTTCCCTCAATTATGGTTGAAGTTTTTAGCACTTATTAGTTGTGATAACAAAAAAGATAAAACTGAATATGTAATATATACACTTATTTGAAGAGTCTTTTATGTTAATTACCTGCAGACTAATAACAGTGTCTACTACTACAGAGATATACACCATCAGTATATCAACATGATATGATAGCTCAACAGTTAGTGTTTATGTATTCAATTTTCTAAAATCATTCATAGAAGACCAATAATATTAGACTTTTCTAATTCTCACTTTAATTTTATTTTCTTGTTCTATTTAATAGATTATTTTTGTATAATTGGTAAGATAAATAAATAATTTGTATAATGTTAGACCAACTATGTTTCCTCAGTATTACAATATGAGACTTATATACAAGAGGAGGAAATAGATAACTCATAAGCCGACAAAACATTGGCAGTTTCACTGGTTCTATAAATGGTAGGAAGTAATCACTTAAAATAATTTGACCGGCTGGCTTGTGTGCCAATCATACACAATCAATTAAAAAATGTATTATTATTTATTTTGAGTAAAATGTATTGAGTACGTGTAGGTCTGGAATTCCCTCCTGACCTCCGTTTTCCCCACCACCTACAATATGGGTACCTATAAGTCAAGAGTGAATAGGCATCTTCTAGACAAGCGCGCTCCACCTTAGACTGTATCTTCACTTTTCATCAGGTGTGAAAACAGTCAAGCGCTAGCCTACTTATTTAAAATAAAAAAAAAGAAACATTTGATCTGTAATGACGGCAAATACTTCAAAGCATGATTTAACTCATAGATGAACAAATGTACTAATATGTTATAAAAATATATATTTAATTGATTTATATTAGAATCAGTGATATACATTATATGAATTATAATTTAAGTAGCACTTAAAGGAAATTCATAACCTATCATATTTAAAATCTATTTCCCATTATCGTTATACAGACTTATGTGTATCTTAAAAGAAATATAATTATATAAATAGGATAATATTTTAGCACCGTTAATGTTAGCATACTTTATTAAACTGAGAGAACCTTTCGCAGAGAACTGTCTTTCGTGATTTCAAGCTATTTTAACAATTTGACCTTTTATGCACATAAACAAAAGCAGTGTCAAACATCACATCAAGCATATTCTTAGTAAGCCTTTGAGAATTTCGGCAATTAAAATATATGAATATGTAAATGATTCTCTCAAACTGATTAGCCTTATTTTTCGAGTCTTTTTTTGATGATTTAATTTAAAATAAAAAAATAAATCACATCAAGCATGAATTTCAAGTTCTTGTAATTAATATAAACTAAAATAATTGTTTTTTAAGTTCGAAATATTATGTGTCCAAATTTAAATAAGACAAGAAATGATTAGTAAATAAAGAGCCTTTTATTGTATTCCACGTTATAACTGACTTCTATGGTAGATTATATTTGAATCCGTCTATCAATTATAGACGTTTGAGTGAACACTTCATGTAATAGATAATTTTAAAAAAGTTTCCATCACAGGTTGTTCGACAGATATAAAACATCGAAGTTGATGGTTATTAAATTTATTATTTAAGAAAACCACAAATAAATGTGGGGCTAAGGCCTTCCCTTCTTTTGAGGAGAAGGTCCCAAGCTTATTCCACCACGCTGCTCCAATGCAGGTTGGTAGATACACATTAGCATAGCTATTTATTAAAGTAATGAAGTATATAGTCTACATTCCAAGCAAAGTACAGAACGGCGGCGGAGAGAGTGTGTAACGGCGGCGAGAGCGTCATGCCGTTAGCCGTCACGTCACCCGAGGGGTCGTACGCGAGGCGCGCCATCATAGTTTACGCATAAATTTAAATTTTGTAATAATCAACATCTAAGATTATATAAAAATGACAAAAATTTAATAAAGACCTACTTCCTTCTGTATAAGAAAAGATTGCAAAATTACAAAGACATTTTTGGTTTTACTAATTTCTAAGAAAATAATTAAGAATTCGCTGCATTTACGAGTTGCTGTTTTAAAATATTTCATACACTAAAACTATGTATAATTTATGCGAACTTAATAATTTGTTGGTTATTTGCTTTTTTAAATATAAAATTATTTCCAAATTTACACTCAAGTGCAATTGCATTTGGGAATCACCATTGCGATCACCGCCGCGTCTATTACTTATAGATAGAGAGAGCAATATTATAATTATAAATAATATGTATCAACGTTGTGTCGATATTGCTGGAGAGTAGTTTTCATGTTCAAAATATTAAATCTGTTAAGAAATGGTTGAGGACTCGACGTGATGTGAAAAAAAGTCTTGTCTGCGTGTTTATTAAATATACATAAATAAAAATTTATCACTTTAAAGATCCGAGAATCGCAAAAGTAAAATATAATTTATAAAATTAATAATATATATTATTAATAATAAAATATAAAACATATTTAAATACACACATTAATTAACTATAGTTACCGCAAGAAAATTGTATGATACCTGTGATAATGTAATGATACTGTTTCAGACACAAGACACGTCACCGTTCGCACCGCGCGAATATTCGCTATAGCGAATTAGACCAGGCCGTTATGAGAGGTGTGTGGTGTGTTCTATTTCGAAACATAAGTGAATATACATATATTGAAATAATTTTATATTAAAATTACATTTTAAATTTAACATGGCATTTTTATAACCGTAATTAATTTATATTGTTTAATATATTAAATCTTTGAACCGCTTATTCATTTTTATAAATAGAAATATATTTTCAAATATACGTATAATACATCGGATGAATGACCACATCTTAAGATTCTATACAACATATTAGAAGCTCGCCAAGAATGCGTCACCTACGCATTCTCGTAGGCGATCTACGAGAGCTACAAGATTTACCTCTGCTATAATCGTAAGTGAAGAAAATTTATATAAATAAGTTTTAAGCTTTCATATGGTTTATTTTTTTATTTTTTATTTACAATATAGCTAAATAAAATAAAATAAATACAGATAAAATTAAAAATAGTTACTGTACAAATCGTGACCGCGTGGAATGGTGGCAAGACTTAGCAGCATTTCCCCTTTGAATCGCAATTCTGATTCTTTGGGTGAAAATTAAACCAGCCTTCCTGTCACCAGTAGAATAATTTAATAAAATAATGTACAAACTTATTAACAAAGAAACGTATACTTATATTTTATATTAAAAATGTAGTTTAGACAAAGCTAAACAAAGAACGAAGTACACAATAGATACTTTTTTTGTTGAAATAAATCTTTACGTCAAGGATACCTAACGACAAAGTAATTAAGTTTCGAACTAATTTCAAACACTGTACTAAGAAACTTATAAATATTTACACAATGTCGAACTCAAGGCATGGTAATAAATCAACGCGATAACTATAATAAAATAAGATTGACTTTACAATTAATTACCAACCGCGTTATTATCGTGTAATCAAAAAAAAACGACACCTAACATGATTGGCGTGTCACGACACTATCACGTGACACTATCTCCGTAACGTGGCAGTGATTAATACGGCGTTCTGATACCATGTCACGTGACGATGAACTGTGAAAGTCTGCTCAAGTGACGAGAAGAGATATGATTGTTCTGTTACGATAGCATTGTTGATAATCGTAAAAGCAGAGTTGATTATATATTTATGAATTAATTTAATTATTGCTTGATTTTGACTAATTCATTCTAAGGTCTAAGAAACTTTAGCGTTTTTAAAACATGCCGAGCATCCCCTGATAAATGATGCAAGTGAACCGTGAAGAGAAATATAACACTATCAACTTCTGGTTGAACTATTTATATATATTAATAAATATTAGCCATCCCCTAAGTCTTCAATGCATTCAAGATTATTGGTACTTCGACGTGACTTAATAATTGCAATACAATAAATACACTGTACAGCGACTTAAAATACTTTTTATTATAAGCTAGCTTCCACCCGTAGTTTCATACACAAAATGAGAGGGGCAGGTATTAGGTGCCCTATATCCTTTTCTGTATAACTGACAACGTGTTTGCATAACTTCAAGATGATCGATTGAGTAGTTAAGGCGTGAAAGTGTTACAAACATAAAACATATAAACAAACTCACTTCAACATTTGTAATATTATTTGGGAGAACTCTGTTTATTTTACTATTTGAAGTGTAGAGTAAACTTTGGATGATTGAAGATAATATTTTAATACACTCCCAGAAATGTTGGTAGTCTATTTCGACAATACAGTCAAAAGGCAAAACATTTTATAGTCAACGCGAATTCGGAACGCTGTATGCTTTCCATTTATGAATACACATTCATAAATAGTACAAATTTGTAATATATCAGAGCCATGGGAATATACACCCTATAGTTTAAGCAAAAGACGTATAATAGCGTTCACGTAGCGTTTTACGCGGAATATATTATATTCCGCTTCGTACTTGACATCGCGGAGAAATGCAATCGTAGACAAATTAAATTGATTTCAGAATGAAATTTTTCTTTCTTCGGACCAGAAATGTAGTTCTGGGATGGTTTCTCGTTTTATTTTGATTTTTCTTCAATCTTGGGATTGCTCGCTTGGACTTTTATTTCCGTGCTAACCTTTTCTCGCGACTTCGTTCAGAAGAATGGGAATTTTCAAATGCTCTTTGCGAAATTGCTATATTTTTTTTTGCTTCCGTGTTAAACGTAGATGAAGAGACTGGGTATAATTTTTCGTTAAAATGAAATATTAAAACAACAATCTTACCAAGTGGTAGGTATTTACGCAGGTAGCGAGATAATTTCTACACATTCGTTTTATGATTATTTCCTTAATCATATAACGGATGTGAAGAAATTATAGTTTACGATACATTGCAAACATTCCTTGAAAAATAGCGTGACGTTAACCTGAATAGTAAATAGTAGAAACATTATTAACAGTTTCGTTTCATAATGTTGTAACGACTTGGTAAAGTAATAATCAATCAATGGTTACTCTACATAAGAATGTTGATTTTTACTTTCTTTCATATCTATCATTGGATGGATATCAATTTGTAAGTCATATATTATTTCATAGTATAGCAGTTTAGAATCTGAATATGTAATAATGATGATGAATCAAGAGAGATTAGCTAACTGCTCAGTATATACTATAGTGCACAAGTGTGTACGCAAACACAAATACACACCGGAACAGCTTCTGACCATATATCAAGCTCAAGTCAGATCGTGCATGGAGTACTGCAGCCATTTATGGGACGGCTCTGCTAAGTACCAGCTTGACGCTTTGGATTCAGTGGATCATCGTGCTAGAAGGCTCATTGGTGACGAGACACTGGTCGAAAAACTCCAGACCTTGGAACACCATCGTAAGGTTGCCTGTCTGTCGGTTTTCTACAGAATATATTTCGGAGAGTGTGCCCAGGAACTATTTAACTTGGTTCCTCCGTCATCTTTTTACCATAAAACTGCGAGGCATCGAAAAAATCTGCACCCGTACGTAGTTGATGTATCTAAGACAGTTACGAAACGATTTGCTTCCTCGTTTCTGATACGCACCGCTAAGATCTGGAATACCCTCCCGACCTCCATTTTTCCCACCACCTACGATATGAGTACCTTCAAGTCTAGAGTGAATAGGCATCTTCTAGGCAAGCGCGCTCCATCTTAGACTGTATCATCACTTTCCATCAGGTGTGATAATAGTCAAGCGCTAGCTTATATATTTAAAAAAAAAAATACACTCTCTATTTCTTCACTCTCATAATTCAGCACACACTTCCAGAATCCGGGCTGCTACTAAAAATCATCTCACAAAAAGATCATTTTATCGACCCGACCTAGGGTTTGAACCCAGAATCTCGGAATCTGCCATATAATTAGCCCCTAGACCAACAAGACAGTCAACAAAGAATATGTAATATGAAACATATAAAAAAGGTTGTCTGCACTCGTTCTCGATATTTAATTGTTTTATTTTTCCATTGATAAAATCTAGGTACTCTTTTTTAATTATCCTAATAAAGTTGGTTGTTACACGTCTTGTGAACAAACGTTATCCTGTGTTTCATGTATTCTAGGTAGCGTTTGATATAACACAAAACAATACACAACAAATAGATGACGTCAACACCACTTGCCCTGTAATATGATCGATAACGAAATCAAACACCCAGCGTGTTATTCCTGTGAAAAGAACGAATGAATTAGTCGTACGTAATATCATTACATTGTTTTAAGTCATGATGATCCAGGTGGTTAGGACATATTCGGGCGTTATTACCGCCATAATCGGCAGCGAGAGGTGCAGGCTTTCTGCGAGAGTCACGACAGAGTTGTCAGCGCTATGCGCACCTTCTGAAGAACTTAGCTTCGTTGAGCTCTACAAACCCCTCAACTTCATGTGGGGGAAACCCACATACCACTAACTCATTAAATTATCAACCACAAAGCAACAATACTTAATATTATTGTGTTCTGGTTTGAAAGGTACCTGGATCAGTGGAGAGAGTGGAGAGTGTTACTGCAGGTACAATGGACGTAACAATTCCCAAGGTTGGTGGCGCATTGGCAACTTATGGAATGGTTAATATTTCTTACTAATGTCTATAGGCAGTGGTGACTTACCATCAGGCGGTCCACTTGCTAATCTGCCTACCTATTACAGTAGTACAATAATATCAATAGAATGAAATAATCAATTATTCAAAAGCGCAAGCGATTAAAGGGTCATGTTCAATAGAGTCAGTTGTGCAGTGTTTGTAACACCTAATCTAAAGTCACGAACGAGAATGTAACCGTTCATTAGTGCTGCAACTTGAGCATAAACTCGGGACTTAGTCTGAGAGACGGTAATTTTAGTAATTGCCGACGCTTTGAGGTAAATCGTTGGGAAATTAAACACCTCTCGAGACGACGCGACTGTGGAAAACACATACACTATACTATATGATATTTAATAATCATATCAGTAAATAAGTTCAATAAATATTTATTGACATATGAAAATATACAATGGGTGAGCTGTACTAATAATATAAAGTTTCTTTGTTAGAAAGATAAGACCAGCCTTCTGTTCATTCTTCAAAAAAATCTTTTATATATCATTTAGCAGCATTTCATATATTTATTTTTTGCCTAGATAATAATTGAGAAAAGGTATACTATATAATGAATATATGTACATATTTTTTCGACGTTATGATACAAACATTATTATTCTACGAACGAAAATTTTATTTTTAAAACAATGAAATATATCTTACAGTAAGGCTTACTTATCACACAAAGTATCGTGGATGTGTAAAAGCAATTTGCATTTAAATAACGTTTCATAACAGACGAAATAGACATTACAGAACAAAGCTTAGAAGCATAATTATATGTAGGCTCAGGGCTAAAATGTTTTTTACAAACAATTTATTTTTGTTCTTCATATTAATACGAAGGAATGTTTTAATAAATGCTCTGAAGCACGCATAGTATATAATAATATATTTGTAACTGTTGAGTACTTACATATACGTAACACACACAGATATTTGCTATACATACTATATACGTGCACACTCTGAAATATATCATTGAACCTAATGAATTGAACACTAATATCAGCTAAAATTTGATTAATACTCGAATATATGATATGAATTAATTAATTAAATTTAGTAATTTAGGTTAGGTATAGCTGTTTCAATGATACAGCCGTATGTTAAGGAGGAGGTTGACTCAGGTTGGCAAATACATTCGGTAGAATTATATCACAGACACGTAGGTTTCCTCACGATATTTTACTTCATCGCCGCAGTTGGGTAGATGGTTAATAAAAATAATACTTAAGTTTCTGAATTTGAATGCGTGCTCTCTCTCTCTCTCTCTCTCTCTCTATCTCGGATGAATCCTAAATAATATTATAAATTTGAAAGTGAGTTAGTTTGTTTATTTCTCTTTCATGTCTAACTACTCAACCGGTCATACATCATGAAATTTTGCCTGCTTTCACTGAATATAGTTAATGATATAATAATAATTCAACTGCATATATTTAGTAAATTTATAAAAAATATCAGTCCTACAGTTAACCGTTGTGTAGCGAGTGATTAGTTAAGCAATGCTGTGTTTTCTTCTTTTGAATATCAAGTCAATAATGACAGAAAGAGAAAAACAGTGATTAACTGAACAGTCGCTTAGCAACGTTTCTAAGTAAGACCGTTAGTGTTTCATTCAAGAGACATTGATTTTTTTTTAACTTAAAAACATCTCATTTCAATTTTGAATGTTATTTTGTAAATATCATACAAATACAACTTTATTTTAGGAACTCGTACGAAATATTATAGACATATTAAATAATTAGCTTATGTTTATATATTTATTTAAATACTTAAATTATTAAAATGCAATTAATATTATATTGACTTTCGAAATAAAATAACCATTATTTAATTGGCTGGAAAGTTTTTTAATTTATTCCGAAAATATTTATAATAATCTAATCTAAAAAATTTGCTAATAATTGTATTGTAAGTAAATAATATGTTTAATCTTGGTTATAAGCGTAGTAAAATATAAATGTTTGGATTGGCTTCTAATATGCTAGATTAGATTGCTTTGCAACTTTTATTAATGAGAAATATTTAAGTAATAATATACTAAAACAGGTATAAAGACTGGCAAATGAGCCACGTGATGGTAAGTGGTCAACATGACTCATAATCATTGCCACAGTAAGAAATATTAAGCATCCCTTTTATCGCCACTGCACCACCAACCACTTAACTAACTCACACATGATAATAATAATAACCCGGGACATTATTCACACACAACCATCTGACCCCAAATTAAGTAGAGCTTGTGCTATGGAAACCAAACAACTAATATACTATATATACTACTTTTCTTTCGTAAATACAAACTTATATACATAATTACACCCAGACTCAGGACAAACAGACATGTTCGTGCACACAAATGTCTGTCTTGGGTAGGAATCGAACCCACAACCTTCGGCGTATAAGGCAAGTATCTACCAACGACGCCAACCGGTTCGAAAAAATATCCTTCAAACCGAAACACAACAATACTAAGTATTACTGTTTAGCGGTAGAGTATGTGATGAGTGGGTGGTACCCAGACGGGCTTGCACAACGCCCTACCACCAAGTATGTAGCCTTCTTGTTAATAAATATGAATATGAATTAACTGAAACTAGTCTTGTCTAGATAAATTATATTGAAAAATACATTACATTCTACAAACCATGATGACATACGATATCTTACAATAAATTCGTAGTATTTTACGCAACAGAATTTATGTATTTTTAATCCAAAGTTTGAATTAGTGGCAATAATATGAACGAAACAATAGTAAATAAAAGTTTAATAATCATAATTATATTACCAACTGCACATTTCCTTTGATTAACCTCTGATCTTCTTATATGTTCGATTATTTTATTTGCATATGCATAACTGTTTCATATATTTGACGAATTAATTTTCGTAAGCTATCTCCATAATTTAAAAAAAAAAACCGTTTACGCTCATTCGATAGATATCGATTCTCTCAAATTCGAACTCGCTTCGTAGAGTTGTTATATGACACGTTAATAAACCCACGATCTAACGCTACCTGGTTTGGAATTCAGGGGTTGTATACAATACATTTTTTTAAATATAACATAACATGAAATAAAACTGCTACCCGGGAACTAGGGCATTCGATCGTAAAAACCCTCCAGTTTTTATTGTTTTTATAAAGATCTTCAAACAATCAAATCAACAAACATTCATTCAATTAATCTTTCTGAAATACATTTTTATTTTCATTTGTATAATATGACATAATGGGCCTAAACAGCTTAATGTTTATAAGCCTTATGTTTGAAAGCCTTAATAGCGCTGGTTTGTTCTGACCCTTACGCTTAGCTGGAAGAGAAATAGGAATATTACTCTTTGAAACAAGATAATTTATACTTAGTCTGAATTCTCCTTTTTAAAATAATATGAATTAATATTATTGTTTAAAATATTAAATATTCATTTAATGTTTGTTATTTATAACAAACATTAAATTCATCATTTTATTACAGGAAATAACAACGTTTGAGTGTCGTAGTACCGAAACAATTCACACTGACTTTTGTAACATAGATTTTTGTTTAGTTCAGGAGTCGGGGACTTTACTCATTGCAAATTTAAGCTACATTTCTCAAAAAAAATAAAAAATAATGAATTGAAATGAGAAGTAGAATGTTATTAAATAAAAGTTAATATTATTAGAACACGTGAATTTAAATCGAATTATGATCGATCATTACGTCATCGATTTATCTTGTTGGTACGAAGCAGATTAGATGTCATTTTTACTAACATGCTATTCTGTATCACATCAACCTTTCCACAATGCAGCGTTTTTGCTTAGTCACAAAATACCTCTTAACCCACCCGTGAAAGGGCTACTTGAGAATGTAATAGCTCTTACGGTTTTATATTTCCCTCAAAGGAAATACCTACAGATATGCAAAGTAGAGCCTCAACTCGAGTCGTTATCCTATAATTATTCAGTGGAAAAAAAATATCTAAAACAATATTCTGCAAAGCTGATCTTGTTCGGCAATCAATTTTTTTAGAATGTAATTTATATTCAACTCAATTCGACTTTAAATGTGTTACAGTATCACACAAGATTTTCTTCACCACTTTTATTATGAACTGAGGCAGGCATGCATTTTTTTATAGAAAATAGGTTAACAGGCAAATGGGCCATCTGAACGTAAGTGGTCACCACTATCTATAGACATTGGCACTGTAAGTAACTAACCCTTATTGTATAATATATTAATTTAAAACAACAGCAAAGAAGGCTCATTTTAATGTGATATATATCACATGTTACTTACTGTTACTAATATGAAGGATGGCGAACGAATCTCTCGCTAATTCTAATTCAAAACTTTAAATATTTTTAATAAATTCAAACTTTGATTGTACACTCGCGATCCAAAAAACCACTTTCCTAGTTCCGGTTGACACTTGATACCACTGCGTATTACCAAATTGCAGTCCAACAGAACATTCCAAAAATGCCTACTCTACATTTAAGTCGAGACCCTATATATTTCGAAGTAAACCAAACATTAGCGTGATTCAGAAACTTGCTTTTTCATAAAAAAAATTATTACAAAAAATATATTATCATTCTTTCCGGCTTAACATTGATCGCTAGCAATAATTAGTATTGTTAGGAGTTCTACTATCATTTAAGCTCCAATGCTACAGTACAAAGCTAGGACTTTTAAGCAAGTGTAAATAATAAGTTTCTAAGCTGCCGGTTAAATGGCTTAATCATCGCATAAGACAATCATATAATTACATTAGCAAAACAATCATATGAGTATAATTATATAAATTTTAATTTTACTGCTATACTTCTACTTACTACTTTCATGTAAAACGTTAGATTGGCTGAAAGATAACACAGTATTGTTTACCTTTTACGCTACTTTATCACTAGAATAATTTAAAAAAATATAATTTGTATTTAAGGCTAAAATAGCACTCATAAACGGTATAATAAAAAAGTTGCAAATAGCCTTTATTATATAACCGTCTAATAATTTTAATGTACTCGTAAGCTGATATTCCTCTCAGTATTTTATATAATTCATTCATTAATAATACAAAACAAATACACAACGCTTTATGCATATAGCGTAAAGAGGGAAAATTAATGTGTGACATTTGTGCCATTGTCCGTGTCAGGTTCCTGCGGTTTTGTGGGGGACGTATCGCAGAAATCCTTTCAAACATACATATATGAGGGTAGAAATGCAATAGTTTATGCAATATTAAGTAGATCTTATCTATCTATCTTTAAATCTGTACTGTTCTTCCAGACGAACACACGGTTCGTCTACAATTGGTAGACGAGACGTGCCACTATTTTTTCGTATTAAAAGTCATTTTTTCTTTTAATTTTTGATATTTATAATTTTTATAGAATATATCTTTATACGATAGTATGGTTTCTGCAGGCTGTCAGTCAGCAGTTAGAATACGTGGATTGTAACCAAAGATTTCTGATTGAAATCTACTGAAAATATACGTGTTTAATTTCTGTTTATAATTAATGCTATTCGAGCAGTTGAACAAAATACACAGGCTGTTACTTTACTAGTTTTAAATTTCATTTCACGAATTCACTACGTCAAATTGATGTCGTAAAAAAACAAGTTCTAAAATTCGAACATCAATTAAAATCAAAAAAATTTCAAACGATTCCATTGAAATCGCAGAAACTAAAATTTGATTCGTTAAAACTTACAAATAAAAACGATATAGTATCAATTGTTTTCCGATAACACGCTGTTAACTACATCGCGATCGTGGAACGTACGGTAAATTTGGAGGTACGAAATAAAAACGCGGACAAAATGGGCGTACGGGGATAAAAGAGCAATTCAGACGCTAACAATTTCGGTTACGTATTTGTTAACCGCAAACATTTGCATGAGAAAACCAGGCGTCACACGTACGTTAGTTTGCATGTGAGCGTACATCATTCAATCGGTCGTAGATCGGAAATTGGATCTAATTAAGTTAGAACGAATGAATATTGTCTATTTCGTTTTAATTATAAATGCTTGATAAATAGTAAACACCGTAACCGTAACAGCCTGTGAATGTCCCACTGCTGGGCTAAAGGCCTCCTCTCCTCTTTTTGAGGAGAAGGTTTGGGGCTTATTCCACCACGCTGCTCCAATGCGGGTTGGTAGAATTCACATGTGGCAGAACTTCAGTGAACTTAGACACATGCAGGTTTCCTCACGATGTTTTCCTTCACCGTAAAGCACGAGATGAATTATAATCACAAATTAAGCACATGAAAATTCAGTGGTGCTTGCCCGGGTTTGAACCAACGATCATCGGTTAAGATTCACGCGTTCTTACCACAGGGCCATCTCGGCTTGTTATAGTAAACACAAATATATATATTATAGTTAATGTATTTTAATTATATTTAAGTATACAGTATTTATTTATTAGCTCAAAGGGTAAGAAACGATCCTACGACTTTTACATCGCTGGGCAACACGTAAACAATTCCACTTGACACTTAACGATTAACTAATTGCCCAACACAGATACATATAAATATTATTGTACAAAATAAGATATTCTCTCCGAGCTTACCTAGGTAAATCAGTTTATAGACATTTATTCCTCAAAAAAGACACTCCAGTCACTTACATGATAAATGTTCACAATTTAAAGAAAATATTATGTAGGTAATTTGTCGTTCTTGTAATATCAATAATTTTGTAAGAGTAATACAATATTATGTATGTTATATAACATTAATGTAATTATATATAAAAAAGTAGTATCGTTACGAGTATAAACAAAAGAAAATAGTAATTAAAGTGGTAAACAATACGTTGGTAGTAAGTGTGTACATAATTAAAATTAAAAAGGTCTTTATAGTATGTTGTGCTAATTTAGACATTTAAACATTTGCATTGGCTTACAATTGTAAATGGACGAACTAACGATAAAGCGAGCAAAAAAGGAATCTTGTTTCGTGGAATATTATTATTATTCCTTAAATAAACTTTAGAATCTTGAAATTTAAGGACACGAATAGTCAATAATTGGTATTTTATTGTTATGTGTTTGTAAAAATTTAAATGACTTCCGTTAAAAAACCTTTTAATCTCCATTAAATAAAAAAAACAGAAATTTTATTCAAGTAGGCTCTTGCGAACACTTTTCATTTTCATGTTACAATTGATGAAAACTCATTACATAAATAATATTTTTATGTTAATAGAATTTATATTTATCAAAAATGCTAATCATCTAATTAATTTGTTAATTATAATTTCTACACAAATGACATCCTTGCGCAACTTTTAATTGATAAGATAAAGTAAGTATTTTTAATTTAAATCTGCTTACATAACTCATTTTTAGTAAAAGCACGTTAGTGACTCTGTAAATACCTAAAAGTTTGTAAATATATAACACCTGAGCATAGGCGTCTCTTCTCCTTAGAATTGGGATTAATACATATTCTACAACGTAGCTTCAGGGTCTCAGATTCGGCAAAATTTCATCCCACACATACAGGGACCACATATGGACAAATTATGCACATAAATTATCAGAGCTGTAGTGCTTTAAACCTGCGATCTTCAATTAAAATCGTACAAATCACTAAAGAAACAAACCATCAGCCCTATATACTATTTTTAAAAAATAAACCTGTAAAATGTTTCTTAACCGCCTTTTTAAAACATTTTATGCATAAAAAAATAATTCGTTCTTGTCTTAATCTGTGAAGAATAAACAGAAATCTTGTAAGTTAAAATAACTCGCTAACTATTAAAAGATTAACAGTTTTGCGACTGAAACGGTAGCATTTAAAAAGTAAATTATGCAAGGTAACGCAAAACTGTTTCGACGCTGTCCAAAGATGGCTTCCAACTATGGAGTAAAATTAGGTTTTAGTAAAGCTTTTTGTTTTATATATTGAACATTTGAGAGTTCTGTTATGTATGAGTCCGCGTTCTATTATATATATCGGTTTAAATTCTTCTTATAACTTAGAATAATATATTGAAGCCTAAGGTCTGACTTGGCTAGTTTTTATATTTCATATCATCGATGTTGATGGTTAATATTTCTTACAGCTTCGACGTCGATAAGATGAGATCGATGAGAGTCGAGATGGCCCAGGGGTAAGAACGCGTGAATCTTAACCGATGATCGTGGGTTCAACCACTGAATTTTCATGTGCTTAATTTGTGATTATAATTTATCTCGTGCTTTACGGTGAAGGAAAACATCGTGAGGAAACCTGCATGTGTCTAATTTCACTGAAATTCTGCCACATGTGTATTCCACCAACCCGCATTAGAGCAGCGTGGTGGAATAAGCTCCTAACCTTCTCCTCAAAAAGGGAGAGGAGGCATTTAGCCCAGCAGCGGGACATTAACAGGCTGTTACGGTACAGCTTTGATGTGTATGGGTAGTGGTGAACACATTTTTTTTTAGAAAAAAATAAAAATAAAACAACTTTCTAGACTGCGTTCTATAAAATATTTCCCTCCACACAGTTCGGTTCTGATCATAAAACCTCAAATTGAATTGAGAACAATTTCGAAATAACCTAATCACTTAAATCTCGTGTGCATTGAACACTTAAATTTTCAAGAGGGTTATCCTAAGAGATTAGTCTGTATTCTTCCGTCACAGCCACAATAAGAAACTTCGTACTATGTTTGTACCGCTGGCATTTAACGTAATTTATGGTTCGGAAACTCGAGTAAGCCATTTACAGGGAAGTTACTTTGATTAAATTCAGGAATACACGCGGTAGAAATCAAAGGCAAAGTTAGCAGTCTGAATTTCTTCTAGTTTCGTAAAACTTGACTTCAAGCGCTAATGTCCATTTAATACGCTCGGTGACACGTGAACACATCTTCACGATAAATAAACATGACTGGTGATAGATGTATGGAAAGACTTTTTACAAATCTAGCTGGGCAAAATCTGTAAAACATACGGTTTCTTCTGGTCGGTAAGTGATCGCAAGCTCACTCAGGTCTCTCGTTCAAATCCCATGAAGAGGCAGTACAAAGTTCGTAATAAAACAGTAAAGGCGGAATCTAGAAGTTGGCAAATTGTTTCTGGTCTTTCGAGTAAAGGATTTGCTGTTCCATCCGATTATAAAAGTAAGGGAATTGAAAATACACCAATCTTATTCCACCAAACCGCATTGGAGCAGCGTGGTGGAATAAGCTCCAAAACCTTCTCCTCAAAAGGGAGAGGAGGCCTTAGCTCAGCAGTGGGACATTCACAGGCTGTTACTGTAGTGTTCTTATTAAATAAATAAATATAATTTTTCTAACTTAAAGTATGTCGTTTGACTCCCTTGTATTCTATTTGAAAATCACATTTCTACACTACAATACTATCAAGTCTCAAACTATTCTGTCATTTAATAATAATATCATTTGCTGTGTTCCGATTTAAATGGCGAATAAGCCAGTACAGTTACTTGTATAAAGGATATCTTAGTGTCTATGGTTGGCAGTTCATTGCTGTTGAATGGAACAACGTTGGTGGCGCATTGGTCATGTAAGCGTTGGTTAAGATTTCTTACAATGCCAATGTCTATGGGCGTTGGTGACCACTTACCATCAGGTGGTCTATATACTCGTCCGCCTTTCTATTATATAAAAAATACATTATTATATAGATAATTACACCCAAACTCAGGACAAACAGACATGTTCATGCACATAAATGTCTGTCCTGGGTGGGAATCGAACCCACGATTTTCGGCGTGAAAGGCAAATATCTACCAACCACACCAATCGGCTCGTTAAAAATAAAAAAATAGATAAAAAAATTAAAGTATTACTTTAAATTTTACTCTTGGTAGAGAGGGATTCCGTAAAGATTAATTACATATATTATACGGAGCTACTACTTTCCCGTGAACAAGAGTATTTTAACAAGAATTTTAATTATATTTAACGTTGTAGAACTTTGAATAATGGCATGAATAAAATATACTTCATTAAGTATACCTATTTGAAATCAATAGACACTGATTAATATGAAGAAACTTGGAATCTATAATTTTTTATATGATCCACTTCGTTGCAACTCGCAGCTAGATGGCAGCTCATCAATTCCAATACCAATAAATCGATTGCCATGACAATTGGTAGTATACACAAGTTGGACAATGTCTGCCGAGTACTATAATAATATATAAACAATTGTCACTTAAAGTTAAGCAAAGGATTATTTCATTAAATATAAATAAAATAATACAAATAAGTTAAAAAATCAAACTTAAAAGTTATTGTAATCTTACTGGTTATATAAAAGCAGTCCACTATATTGAAATTTTCCAGTGGAGACTGGTCTGAAGATTGAAACTAGAACAGAAAGTAAAATATAATAAAGAGTTATTAAAACATTGGATCCAGGGATACTAAAGTGCTAATAAAGACACCAAAGACAATTACCTAAAATGGATTAAAATATTTTCTCATGTCGTAAACATAATGTAAATTATCGGCTTGTGCCATAAGCGTGATAATTATGAGGATTTCAGTGTACATAGGTCTTGGCAGATGAATCAAATAATTACCATATTTTCGTTTTATAAAATATATAGTGGTAGGTGATGGTTGGTGGTCTCCATCACCTATCGACTACGACGATGTTGGAAATATTAACCATTCTTTACATCGCCAATGCGCCACCAACCTTGGGAACCAAGTTATGTCCCTTGTGCCTGTAGTTACACAGTTTGACTCATCTTCAATCCGGTACACAAAAATACTAAGTATTACGGTTTAGCGGTAGAACATCCCAGGCAGGTTCGCACAGAGCTCTACCACTCAGCGATATTAATACCATATAGGTACAAGATTACGGATTAGATTTACAAAATACTGGTTTTATATCATGACGTCTCAATGGATAAAATAATCGATCACAAGCTAACTAAAATTGAAATCTTAAACCTGGACCAATCCTTGTATAGAAATTGTACAGTGAACTTCGCGTGTTCCAATAATTACTAGTTTAATAAAAAAGATCTCACTTCGTATTTTACTTGTGAAAACAGGATTATTTTAAAATAAAGCTACCACCGGTCCGGTATACAGCAGGTTTTTCTCGGTAGAATCTACAGATTCCGGCGACAAAAACCGGCACGAAACTTTAGTTATTCTTTAAATAGACCTGAATAACTTTTATTAAACCAGACCAGGAGTAAAAGCATCCATATATGTTAGCTACTAAAATATTATTTTCTTAAAAAGACTTATATTTAATATAAAATCACAAACATATAATTATTAAGAAATTACCTAAATATGTAAACCAAAAGATGTTATACCATTAACGTGAGCTCAGTCGTGGCGTAATGGTATCATACACAAATGATATATTATGATAGCTCTCTCAGCGCGCTCAATTCGAGCCCTATCTCATAATCGCTCCCTTAAATATCTTGTAATGTTACTACGCATTTTGTTTATGACGTCATCGATAATGTGTTTTTGAATGAGTTAAGAGGGTCGTTTCTTGTGTACAATATAATTATGTCAATGTTCAAATTATTTTGTAGCTTTTCTTATTTAAATGATGATATATTTTTTGTAAAGAAAATTGTTAAATTATTCTTTGAAGATAGAATATTTTATACTGCTACTTGGTGGTAGGACTTTGTGTAAGCTCGTCTTGGTAGGTACCGCCCACTCATCACATATTCTACTGCTTAGCAGCAATATTAAGTATTATTGTATTTCAGTTTGAAGGGTGAGTGAGCCAGTGTAACTACAGATACAAGCGACATATCGTCTTAGTTCCTAAGGTCGGTGGAGTTTGTATTTCTTATAGCGACAATGCCTACGGTGGTGGTGATCACTTACCTCAAGGTGGCCCCTATCCCAGCCTGTCTATCTATATGAAATTAATCATAAAAATATATATTTTATATTAATTTAATAAGATCAAGTATTTATAAATGTCCCACTGCTGGTTAAGAAGGAGAAAACTTGGAGCGACGATCTACCACGACGTTCGTTCATTATTGTATGTTCCGCTGCTTGTTTGTAAACCATTTGTATTGAACATGCCGGATAAAATTGAAAGGTATATATGTATATGTATATGTATGTATATATATATGTTTATATTGCATAATTAAGTTATACATTACTCATCATTCAATACGATCATTGAGTGAAACGATTTTTGTAGATATAGGGATTAGACATTATTATAAAAAAATTGGATTTTTATAAATAATGCCCTTAATAAACTATAAGATAAGTAAGAATGACAACTCTAATACAGACCAATAATAATAACCAAAAACATTTATTCATCTAAAAATAAAAAATAAATTGATATAACAAATTTAAAAAAGAATGTATGAGCGCAAATCGACGAATCACGCCTTCGTATTATATTGGAATACGTTCTGATCTCACCTCAGCGATCACGCCATGAGGATTAGATGATTTCATTACAAACGCGCTCCTCTTGCCCGGGACTTCGTTCTTCGAGAACCCTTTCATATTCTAGGATGAAATATAATGAAAATTCGATTATTGGGTTAAAATTAAAATGTTATGTAAAATACTGTTATGTATGTATATCAATAACAAATGTTCACAACGTTCAAGCTAACAAAATGAAATATGTATAAAGAAAAGTATGTGGCCGTCACGTGACAGCCGGAAAATGTGAAATATCAAAAGTGATGTCATTATGATACATGATTGAAATAATTCATATTTAAAGAAAGATAAAAAATAAATCTGAAGTAAATTAGTGAAATTTGTAAGTTGTATAACAGTGTTTATTTTTTAATTATTTTAATAATTAATACAAAGGAGTAGAGAACGATGGCGGAGAAGTGTATGACGGTAAAAAGCGACATGCCGTTAGCCGCTACAGCATACGAGTCAGCCTTACCCCCAAGTTGCGCCAATAGATGTTGCAGATATATAAAGTACCTTCTTCAGTATGCAGTCATGCCTCGTTCATCCAAAGAACCCAAAATGTTGTTATTAGTACTTGTATAAAGGCGCACAACAAAAACAATAAAGAAATTGGAACGCATGTCAGGAATAAGCTAGAATTGTCTCATCCGAAGGTGCTATTCTCACAATTTCTAAACGATACATAGCAGATTTACATAAAGTTAAAATATTACATAGTTATAATTCGTGAGGGATCTTGGTTACCTTCATATAATTTCACGAACATTCCACAATTACATCGCTACGGCTAAGTATGAGCTCCTCGAATGAACAGGAATTCATCTTTGGGGTGAAAGTAAATAACAATGTGTGCAAATTTTATAAGAAAGCTACCAGATACAATATATGTTTGGCTTAACATCATTTCCTACCGGATTTCTATTATATTAATATTTTATTGACCTAGACTGAACTTATTAAAAGATAAATCTAAAACTCAATAAGGGATTTTCTCCTAGAATTGAATATTCTACGGAAGGGAAATTGTATTGACTTTGCAAAGTCGGAAACTAGGTGTTCAACAAGTTTGTCTTCTCATCTCGTTTATCTTTGTCAATCTTGTAATCAAAATAATAGATTTTTTGTACCGTAATTATTAGTTCTTTGCTAAAAAATATACCGCAAACAGATTTTAGGTCCAAGATTACAGATGTCTCGTACAGCTTGTTTATAAAATGATTTTTTTATGTTTTTATGTCTAAAGTTTTTATGTTACAATAGTTAGCAAGAGTTCGGATTTTACCCACGTGATTTCCGTGGTATTTTTTTATGTCGCCTATATTTTTCATATTATTCTAAAGAATATGGTATAGCTCTTTTAACTATAATATGATAATTAACAAAACGCTGTCAATTTTTTTTCCATAGTCCTCACGTCTCTCGTCACAACAGCGCCGCAACGACTGATTTTAGGAACAAATATTTGAAGTATGCGGCTGGAGATGTTATTTTAAGCGAAAAGAAAATGTAGTAGGTGGCAAAAGCTTTTTATTGTTATAAAAATAAAACGAAATGGTTGTCAAAAATCCCGAGAGGTCTTGACTTTATTTGTAAACACAATTACTTATCCAGTATCTGTCTCAGAAACCTAAAGCACGTTAAATAATAAAGCAAATTAATCAATGAAATATAAGGATTAGAGTATTTCATAATTTTTGTCCATCGAGAAATGTACTTACAGTAACAGTAACAGCCTGTTAATGTCCCACTGCTAGGCTAAGGCCTCCTCTCCCTTTTGAGGAGAAGGCTTGGAGCTTATTCCACCACGCTGCTCCAATGCGGGTTGGTAGAATACACATGTGGCAGAATTTCAATGAAATTAGACACATGCAGGTTTCCTCACGATGTTTTCCTTCACCGTTAAAGCACGAGACGAATTATAAACACAAATTAAGCACATGAAAATTCAGTGGTGCTTGCCCGGGTTTGAACCCACGATCATCGGTTAAGATTCACGCGTTCTTACCACTGGGCCATCTCGGCTTTTAGAATTGTACTTTTTTAGAAATGTACTTATGCAAAATCAAATAAAGGATTAACTAGTTAGCTGTTATCCCCTCTTAATCACCAATAGCATCGAATTTTACTATTTCACTCAATAATCGACTAATTAAGTCATAACATGTAGGTTAAGACATGCTGCGACAATATCACAACACATTAAAGCCAAAAATTTGCTGACCTAATTTTTTATTCAGATTAACATCTTCCGTGACGAGGAAATATGACTTTCGATCGATTAAGTTTGTTTTTTATTCAAAATTCGATTCAATATTCCGTCTAGAAATCGCTATCGGTTTAAAAACGAACGATAAAACGGATCGCATAAATTTGCATGACAAACGCGCGCCGCACCGGGGGACATTACTTTTTTTAAGAAAAATATGACGACCTTCCCTCGATGGAGTTCCAGGTCTATTTCCATAAATAATAAATAACGATCGAGGACGAAGCAAAAAGTATTCGTCTACATTTATTCTGTTCGCGAATTTTCATCCACTTATCGGGTTTCGAAGTACGGAGCCCGCGGTGCGCTCGTCTCGTCCAACGCGATATAATTTTATTGTGATGTTACTGGAATCGATTACTTTTACGCGGTGTTCGTTCTTCGCTTTGTTACTAATGTCTTCCTTTATGCAGTTTGCTTGAATGAAAACTTTTAGTAAACGTTTATTGTTGTTCGGTGTTGTTCTCTGTCCTAGCGCAGACTTTGAAAATATTGCGATTGTTATAGGGTTTTTTAAATTAAACAGTACAGACGAGAGCTCGCTTTTATCTGACTACGGAGTAGCTGAGTATGGTGATAAATTTATCCAATATAAAATATACATACATATGTACATATGTTATAAATACGAGTATGTGCCGTAAATAGAATGTCGAAACTTCACATACAGGTGCAATATTATGAAGAATGCTATTGACGTATACAATTTATTAATTGACTAATTATAATGATAAATGAATTGCAGCTTATGAACTGAAATGTAAAGGTGTATAGAAATCTTGTTGGCTTGTTTATGTTAAGATATATTGAACGCGGGTTGAAAATTACGATTCCATCTAATCCCAAACTAAGCAGAGCTTGTACTATAGAAACCAGAAAACTGATATACTGCATATACTACTTTTCTTTTTGGTAAATACATAGTTATATAGATAATTACACCCACACTCAGGAAAAACAGACTTTTAGATGCACACAAATGTCTTTCCTGGGTGAGAATCGAACCCACAACCTTCGGTGTTAAAGGCAAGTATCTACCAACCACGTCAACCGGCCCGTCAAATATTTCATGTTATAGCTTAAGATGAACATTCGTGGGCGTATGAGATACATCAGTCCAAAATAGCCGTTTAGACAGCTCATATGCTGATTATATTAAAAGCCTTGAAAAAAACATGAGATAAAGATACCTAAGCCACATTGACTGAATTGAAAACGAAGCAAAAAATGAAAAAATCGGTACTTCAAAAAGGTAATTGTAATATTAAAGGTAAAGCGTTTCTCATTATGGAATAATAAGAAGTATGTCAAGCGGTGCGCGAAAAGTGCAATTGAAAAACGCCTGAAGGCAAGGTGAAACTGAAAAATCTTTCTTTTAAACGTTCACGACGGACGAAGCCAAGCGAGGTCCCTTAATTTCAGCGAGCGTTCAGGCGACATTATAATCTTACCGCGCTCTCTAATATATATATACACTTGTAAACATTCAACATAGCGTGCTGTAAAATGCCAAGAAATATTTCATCACACTGCTCCAAATCAGGTTGGAAGACATGACACAAATTTATCTGGCACACGTACGAGTAGGTTTCCATTCGTTGATATTCTTCATTGATAATAACGGGATGTATATTATAAGAACACATTAAGCACATGAAAAGTCAGTAGTTTCTACACGTATTCTGTCCACTGGATATCTCAGGACCATCTCAGCTTGTAGCTACATATATATATATATATATATTGAGATTTTTGAAGTGAAAACTTCTGTAGGCGCATTGCGCTGGTTTGTCGTAGGGGATAGGCTCGTGGCTTCGCATCACCGACATGTTAATGTTAGTATAATGAAATCGTTGAAATTAAAAATAATTTAAGTATTGTGCAAATTAATGAGGCTAATAATGATTGAAATTTATGTAAATACTAACATTATATACAAATAATATAAGTGTATTTTAAATATTATTTATTTAATTTAAGCTGCATTAATATTTTGTACCGAGTTAGCGACATGTTGTATATTTTGACGAATAAAAAACTATATAATAAAAAGGGATAGAATTATTACTTGAATTGCCTAGATGTGGAAATTGAACAAATATATTTAAGAGTTTCAAGTTTTCACTTCTATCGTCCCAGACCCTATGACTGCCTGATTTTTTTTTATACTTTAAGGGAATAATTGCTAACAGGTTTTAGGACTTTGTGCACATCCTGGGTAAGTACCATATATTTATTCTGACAAACATTAAAACTCTTTATTACTGTGTTCATATTAACATTCTGAGCGAGTCGGTGTGATTACAGGAACAGGGCCATAACATGTTAGATCACGGTTGGTAGAATTAGACGACGTAAGAAGCTGTTTACATTATCACAAGGT
The DNA here is from genome assembly GCF_905147045.1 of Nymphalis io. Classification (NCBI taxonomy): domain Eukaryota; kingdom Metazoa; phylum Arthropoda; class Insecta; order Lepidoptera; family Nymphalidae; genus Nymphalis; species Nymphalis io. Next base: position 14,348,189 of record NC_065890.1, on the reverse strand, counting down.
GCCATTTGCTCGTCTTTTATATTTTTTAATTATGATTTACATATATAAATATAAGTACTTTACTCTTAAATCCGATAGATTGAACTACACCATGCAAAAGCTAATTTGAATTTGATATCAATTCAATTTGAAAAAAAATACGCAAGAATTACGTAATATATAATAAATTCATTTCAATAATTATTTACTAATCGTATATACATTATTTTACTGAAAACGTCACAGGAATAAAATGATTTAATATTAAAAATACGAATCTTTAGTGGTAAATTACTTTATACTCATTGTTTTCCATTGCGGTTATCAGCGCATAAGTCGCTACGTTAGGTCAGCTGTATTGGCTTGCAGTTGAATTGTCTTTGAACCCGTTTGAGCTTTGAGTGTTCTTTTGAACAATACTTGTATTGTGAAATAGAGTCCGCTTTCAGTACTCTATTGTGAATCTGGCTATTAACACTTATTGTGACATTTTCACAGTCTTGAAATGTTATTGCTCTAAACATTAACGGGTTCTTCAATTAAGGTAGGGTTACCAAGTTTTAGTATTTGAAATAAAATAAAAAATAAATCTATTGAGACACCTCTCCGTATGAACATTGCCAAAATTATAAAAAAATATACAAAAACGTTATACAAGACTTGTAGATCTCTAAAATGTCTACAGAAAACAATGTCCTTCTTCTTTTATTTTTATAATTGAAAAAATACGCAGTTCGTGCTGTACGAGGCATTAGAACAACAATAGATAGCGTAGTTTATTAAATAATATTGGTGAATTAAAAATATCGCGGGATAAAAAACTTAATAATAAACGCATACTAACGGGACAGTTAGTATTAAAAAAATATGATTAAAGAACAAAAGAACGTTGAATAAGGAATATTTCGATTTTAATTTTCGGAATGCCTTTAGACCACAGTATTAAGATCAAAGTGTTACGTTCATCCATGAATAAAACCTGTGCACTTATAAGTCAGAATATTCAATCGAATTGTAGTCGTTTACTGTGAAGTTGGCGTCGGTTCAAGCGTGCGATATTATTCTTGGAATCAGTCACTACCGAGAATCTATTGCAATAATTATTACAAATTATATTTCCGACCATTAAAACTTTTTTAGTTGAATGTTAATGTTCCGTTTCTTTGAATCTATTTGAAAATGTTGTGCAGTCTTAAATTGATTGCTTTTTAATTTATACTCCTATGCTGACTTGTATAGAACAAATATTTACTACTAATTTCCGCCCGCGGCTTCACCCGTTTGATGGGGATGCGTGAGCACGGTACCTTATGTCCTTTTCTATAACCCGTTGCCAACGTGTATGCAAAATTTATCTTTGATCAGTTGAGTAGTTAAGACGTGTCAGCGTAACAAACAAATAAACAGACTTTTCGCGTTTATAAAATTAGTCGGGATTGTCTTCAAACTACACACTACGAGTATGTATATTATAGACATTTTGTGTAAATTAGAATTATCTTTTATCATTTATAATATAAATTGGAAAACAAAATGTTATAGTTTCGTTTTTAATGGTACGATAAAGAATAAATCATCGGCAAACTTGTACAGTAATAATAATTTGTATGTATTAAACAAATTAATGTCCAATAATAATTTTAAAACGAACATGCATTTCTACTCAGATTAAATTAAAATTTACATTTTATTACCTAATTACATATATACATACCATGAATAAATAATATTTAGTCATATTTTTTTACGTAAAGTAAGGCCGTATGTTTTTTGCGCTTGTAATTGTAATAGTTTACTTATCTTTTATATCTGAGCGTAATTTATGCGTAAAGTAACTGATGATTGGTTAGTACCTACCCTGATGTACTATATCATTTATCCAGTAAAATATTGTCCATGCTCAACTAGTCGGAATGAGCTGACGTCAAAGTTGTCCAATTTTATTTCCACTGACCTTTATAACATCAACAATTTATAGAACGCAATATATAGCTGAAAATTTAATTAAAGTTTTAGTTTTTCTGTCCTGATAATAATCTATAACTAACATTTTTTTTAAAGGTCTATTTTTTGTTCTGTTTATATTTCTTATAGTTAGCTTAAATTTTATTTATCTTCTAAAATGACAATTCAAGGGCATATTTGAATAAAGTATATATTTTTTACTTTACGTTTTAAGAAATAGATATACAAACGAACGACATTAGAAAACGATAAACGCATGCAACTTCAGACATACTGGTAAAATTAAGGATTGAGTTATAATTATGGAAGCTTTTCCTTAGATGTGGACAAAGTTGCGGGCGATAACTAGTGTATTTTAAGAATCAATTAAATAAATCCATATAAAATTATTATTAAAGCCGAGATGGCCCAGTGGTTCGAACGCGTGAATCTTAACCGATGATCGTGGGTTCAAACCCGGACAAGCACCACTGAATTTTCATGTGCTTAATTTGTGTTTATAATTCATCTCGTGCTTGACGGTGAAGGAAAACATCGTGAGGAAACCTGCATGTGTCTAATTTCATTGAAATCCTGCCACATGTGTATTCTACCAACCCGCATTGGAGCAGCGTGGTGGAATAAGCTCCAAACCTTCTCCTCAAAAGGGAGAGGAGGCCTTAGCCCAGCAGTGGGACATTAACAGGCATTGTTACTGTTACTGTTACTATATAAATTATAACAAAAACTCGATAGTAAAGTAACAGCTCTTATCTGCTGGGTGAAAGTCTTCTTTCCTCTTAAGGAATAAGGACGGAATACGAAACTTGGTGATTGATATTCATGTGGCAAAAATTTTGTCCAATAGATGCAAGTTTTCTTACGATGTTTGTCTTCACCGTCGAGCATCAGATGAAGTGTAAACATAAATGAAAATAAATTAAGAACACGAAAACTCAAAGCAACTACCCTGGGATTGAACCCGCTATCTTTGTTTAAGATTCACTTTCGTTTTTAGTATTAAAGTGTTATTTTTCTGTGTAACTTGGACTGGACAAGTAATATTGTATAGCTGGAGTATTGTTTAAGTTAGTTCCGGCGTTTCAAGTGACTCTCACAGGCGGCCATTTATAAAAGTCAAAGGACAAATAGTCTTATACAGAGTACAACTGAAAATCCACCGTATTGTTTTCTATTATTTGATTCAGTAAAAATATTGTAACTCTCATTATACTTTAGTTACTTCACAATAATTAAAATTAGAAGCTCTGTAGATACAAATTCAGTTATTTATTAAAATCATTAAATTTTCTTCATTATAAATAAAAGAAAATTTATTTTGTTTTGAAATTTTTCATCTTTCTTATCGTCTAGAAGTTTATAAGCACGATCTCGATGTCTTAGATTTTAATTCAGTATCAGGCAATTAACAAAATTTGTTTAGTTCTTTTGTATTTTAATTTACAACAGTACAAAAGTTTTGAAGTATGAACTTATACCTAATAGATTATGCGACATTGACTATAATTAATTATATTTCAAGCCGCGCATCAAAATAGTGACACAAGCCAGCTTTCAGTGTTTCACGAGTGAGATTCAATGTGAGTTCTTGCTGCAAATTGAGCGCGATAAGATGCTGGGAGTTTGACTATCATGTATCATTTTTGTATGATACCATTACGCTACACTCGCGGTTCAGCACACGTAAACCTGATGCTATAAAATATTTTAGAAAAAATATTTGTTTATTCACGCTCGCCTACACGCCTGCCCAGCGCGGCGAGTATGGGCAAACCCCTCCCTTAATGGCAGATGCGCCCAAAAAAAGGCCCCCAGTTACCGGCAAGCCCGCTAGGCCCGACCAAGGTAGCGGTCGCGGTATCGGCAGGGCAGGGGGTGCTAAGAATCACCGGTTCACGGCAGGCTACCGTATAAAACGACTGAAAATGGCAACGTATAATGGACGCTCGATGAGGCTGGACCATCACCTCGCCGAATTAGAAGTAGAGTTAAGTCATATAAACTGGCATATACTGGGGTTATCTGAAGTCCGAAGACAGGGGGAGGACACGATAACTCTAGAGTCCGGTAACTTACTCTACTTCCGCGAAGGTGATAACCTCTCCCAGGGTGGTGTCGGTTTTCTAGTCAAAAAGGATCTCATTAGCAGCATTGTGGAAATCAGTAGTGTGTCGAACCGGGTAGCGTACCTTGTCCTAAAACTTTCCGACAGGTACTCCCTGAAGGTTGTACAGGTATATGCGCCAACTTCGACATACTCTGATGATGTGGTCGAAGCGATGTACGAGGACATCGCAAAGGCCCTCAACGACACCTCGAGGGCCCACTACAATGTTGTTATGGGAGACTTTAATGCTAAAGTGGGAGTACAAGATAGCGGTGAATCGAAAGTCGGACCTTACGGCTTGGGCTGCAGAAATCACAGGGGGCAAATGCTGGTAAACTTTCTCGAAGCGCAGGGGCTTTTTTTGATGAATTCTTTCTTTCAAAAAAAGCCTCAGAGGAGGTGGACCTGGCGAAGCCCCGATAACGTGACAAGGAACGAGATAGACTTTATCATTTCGAATAAAAGGCACATATTTAGAGATGTTTCAGTGATCAACAGGTTTAATACCGGAAGTGATCACCGCTTGGTTCGAGGCACTCTAAATATCAACTTAAAAGCCGAAAGATCGAGAATGATGAGGTCTACTCTCCGACCTACCATGCTCCAAGCTGCTCAAGGCTCCGAAAAGTTCCAAATGGAACTTCAAAATCAATTCACCGCGTTGGAAACCATAAGCAGCATTGATGAGAGAACCGACACGCTGGTCAAAATACTGCAAAACACATCCCGCAAGTGTTTTCCGCCACAGAGAAGAGACAACGCACCAAAACTCTCTGCTGAGACACTCGAGCTCATGAGAAAACGACGAGAACTACCATCGTTTTTGTCAGATAAGGCCTTAAACCGAACAATAAAAACGCTGACGCGACGCGATCTCCGACGCTCCAATACCCGTGCCATCAAGGCTGCGATTGAGCAAAATCGGGGATCGAAAGTGTTCGCTCGCAAGTTTGGGAGGCCGCGTCTGACAAAACTTAAAACTGAAAATGGTGGGGTCGTTACCTCTAGGCCTGAGATTGTCGGAGAAGTAGAGAGGTTTTATGGGCAGTTGTTCTCTTCAAGATCGGATAAACCCGTGGGAATCAGTATTGATGACCAGCGCGCCCCTCTTATGCGCCATTACTCTGAGGAGCTCCCGGTCGTTGACCAAGGAGAGATTAGGGCGGCTCTAGAACAGCTTAAAAACAACAAAGCTCCGGGAGATGACGGAATCACAACAGAGTTGCTTAAGGCAGGCGGAACTCCGGTCCTGAAAGAGCTAGCAAGCCTCTTTAATTCCGTCATCCAACATGGCAAGACCCCGGAAACGTGGAGCGGGAGTGAGGTGGTACTGTTTTTCAAGAAAGGTGATAAAACCCTCTTGAAAAACTACAGACCAATCTCCCTCCTGAGTCACGTGTATAAGCTGTTCTTAAGAGTCGTCACGAACCGTCTCGCCAGACGACTTGACGAGTTCCAGCCCCCAGAGCAAGCCGGCTTTCGATCAGGCTACAGCACCGTGGACCACATCCATACTGTTCGGCAGATTGTGCAGAAGACCGAAGAGTACAATCAGCCGCTGTGTATGGCATTCGTGGACTACGAGAAAGCCTTCGACTCCATCGAAACCTGGGCAGTGCTCGACTCATTGCAGAGATGTCATATCGATTGGAGATATATCGAGGTACTGAGATGTCTGTACAACGCCGCTACAATGACTGTCCACATCCAGGACTGTAAGACGAAGGCGATCCAACTGCGCAGAGGGGTGAGACAGGGGGATGTAATATCCCCGAAACTGTTCACCAACGCGTTGGAAGACGTTTTCAAAACGCTGGATTGGACTATGTATGGAGTCAATGTAAACGGCGAGTACATCTCACACCTTCGATTTGCCGACGATATCGTCATCATAGCAGAGTCGCTGGAACAACTCACCGAAATGCTGCGTAGCCTAGGCGAGTCTTCCCGGTGTGTCGGTCTCGGTATGAACTTGGACAAGACCAAGGTCATGTTCAATAGGCATGTCGTGCCGGGACCGATATACGTCGAGGGGAAACCTCTCGAAGTTGTTAGTGAATATACCTACCTAGGACAGATAATACAAGTCGGTAGGAACAACTTCGAGAAGGAAGCCGATCGAAGAATTCGCTTGGGATGGGCAGCATTTGGCAACCTTCGTCAAGTCCTCAAGTCGTCTATACCGCAATGTTTGAAGACGAAAGTCTTCAACCAATGCGTCTTACCTGCCATGACATACGGTGCCGAAACGTGGACACTAACTGCGGGACTAGTCCACAAATTCAAAGTCGCTCAGCGTGCTATGGAGCGAGCTATGCTCGGAGTATCTTTGAAGGATAAGATCAGAAATGAGATTATCCGGAAAAGAACCGGAGTCACCGACATAGCTTGCAAAATTAGCAGGCTGAAGTGGCAGTGGGCTGGTCACGTATGTCGTAGGACCGATGGCCGTTGGAGCAGACGAGTCCTAGAGTGGAGACCGCGAATCGGCAAGCGCAGCGTAGGGCGCCCTCCAGCCAGGTGGACCGACGACCTTAAGAAGGTGGCGGGCACCAACTGGATGCGGAAGGCGGAGGACAGGGAGCTTTGGCGCACCTTGGGAGAGGCCTATGTTCAGCAGTGGACAACGATTGGCTGTTGATTTGATTTGATTTTTTTTGATTTTGTTTATTGTTTATGTTTATGAAGATGGTTAGTTTAGAAAATTTAAACAAAAAAATACACTGAAGAGCCGAGATGGCTCAGTGGTTAGAATGCGTAATTTTAAGCTGATGATCGCGGATCACTGAATTTTCATTTGCTTAATCTGTGTTTACAAATCATCTCGTGTTCGGCGGTGAAAGAAAACATCGCAAGGAAACCTGTGTGTGTCTAATTTCACTGAAATTCGGCCACAGTGTATCCACCAACCCGCATTGGAGCAGCGTAGTGGCGTATAAGCTTCAAACGTCCTGTTCTAAAGGAGAGGGTCTTAGTCTAACAATGGGACATATACAGGCTACTTGTATTGGCTTACTACTTTCGATATTCCTTATTAATAAATAAATAATTCATCAAACTTCTTACAATTTTTCACCGAGTCCTACTCACATATTACGTCAATATAAATACTCCGCAATTTAAAATATCATTTAAATGATTACATCTGTAAATGACAGCTTAGATACTCGTTTTTCATTTTAACTTTAGCATTAAGAGAGTTGAGTTACATATTGTTGTTATTGAAATATTTTTCCTCATGTATCCACGCGATGAGGATTCTCATTTATCTTTTTGTAGGAATGAAACAATTTAATTTTCCATTAAGAAACAATTTTTAAAATCAACATGAGGTGTATTTGTCTCTTCAAATATTTTCTTTAATTTAATTTTCTAAAAGGTCTTATAACTTGAGCATGTTCTTAACCTCTTCATATGAATCTGCAAATGACACATTGTTAATTAAAAACAATGAATTTATGCTTTAATTAATTAATATTAAAGGATAATTTTATATGCACTTTATAAATTATACTTCATATATTACATTATTAACAACATTTTATTTATAAGTATTTATTGTATTTATATTACTAAGTTGAAATCCATAATATTAAAATAAAATGAAAAATAATTGACCACCCATTTATTAAACAAGCCACCATCTCGAACGGTGTGGTAAAATATGCTCTAAGTCTCAAAAAAAAGAGCAGGTTTTAGTCCAGCAGTTGGAAATTAACAGCCTGTTACTTTTATAATACTCAGTATTATTGAGTTCCGGTTCGAAGGGTGAGTGAACCAGTGAAACGTCAGGCATGAGAGACATAACATATTGGTTCTCAAGGTTAATGGCGCATTGGCTATGTATATAAGGAATGTCTAAAAATTACAGAACCAATGTCTATTGGTAGCAGTATACAGTATACTATTATAGGAATTGCCTTGGAAAGTATGAAAAGCCATTGTTAAAATAACAAATTATTTAAATTTCACACCAGACACAGTTAGCCGTTGATAACAATTTCCATTCCATTAATGTATAAGTATTTTAGTATAATCCACTTACTACTCATACTCATGAAGATAAGACGAGCTTGCTTGATATTTGACTTAAACAGCCACGTAAATATTCTCAAAATAACAAAAAAAAAAATACTAATACACTGTACGTGCTCTCGATCCATCAGCGTGCAGTTTAATATTCAAAAAAGTTCTATTGTAACGAGTTGCATGCGAACCGCATTTACAATTTATAGTCTTGCAAAAATTAGATTGGTAATACTGGTTTTAGTTTCATGTTAGAGGCATGTTAAAACGTAAAACGCAGGATTATAGTCGATCGTGAATCTGATTACGAGTTGTTGAATTTGAAAAATCGTCGTCCTAATTGTGTAGGTAATAAGATCGCTAATGGAACGAATTGAACGGGATACACGGAAGCATTTAGCCCGAGCATATTTGATGGATGGGAATTTTGCTTCATTTGTTTTCAGTAATAGCTGCAGGGCTTAAAAGGTGGTAAGCGGTATTATGGAGGTACTGGTTAGACATTTTGGGATTCCGTATTTAATATGATATGGAGTGTCAGTCTGTTTATACCTTGTAATCACACGCTACAGCGACAATTGTACAATTTGTTTCCCGTTTAATTTAAATGTTGAGCAAACTAAACTTTACATTTTATGGTGAATTAATTTATTACCGATTTATTATACTTGCGATAATCCCATTTACCTCAGGGGCAGTATTGTTTTAGGGACAATGGTCTAAGGGTTTAAGATCGAACCTGCAACTTTTAGACAGCTACTTTAATGCTAGTGATGCAATAATTTAAACTACTCATTTGTTACGGTTCGGTACGTATAATATTACTGTTGCTCACACCTATTCTTGTTATATCATAATATTTAAAAATTGCGTTACTTCTCTATCTGGCTTAGTTATAAGAACGTATCTCACATCACATATCACGTATCATATTCACGCAATCTAATACTCATAGAAATACACCTTATTACGATTTTTTTGAAAGTTACTTTTGATATAGAAAATCTGTTACTATAGTGATTACAGAACTTACTTATAAACGTAAATAATAGAATAGAATAGAATGGAATGGAATAGAATAGAATAGAATAGAGTAGAATATGTTTTATTGTATACTAAGAGTTTATAGAAACATACAGTTATAAACACAAACAAAAAATCATTATGTACATAAAGCGGTCTTATCTCTAAAAGAGCGATCTCTTCCAGACAACCTTTGGATGGAGGATATGAGATAAATAAAGCGGTATGGAGGTGTTCAGATCTATTTTTTTTTATATATAAATAATGTAAACCTACATATTCATTCTCCCTTTCTGTCATTCGAAAGAAGAGGAGACGGCATTATTTAACTAATGACCCGCTAAACAACGTTTATATATAAGGCCGTAAGTTTTCATTGATATGTATAGATTAATTTTCTATTCTTATAAAAACATGTTGGCATTATTCAAATTGTACCCGACAATTATACGATTTAATACCTTTTTTTTATTATAATATGCATTTTAATTATAGCGTGTCACTGGGCATTTTTCAGTCATTCAAATATCAAACAATTATAATGTGTATTGCTTGCGACTTAAAGAGTTAGCTAGTGTAACAATCGGCACAACTGATCGATCTAAGAAACGTGTACAATGTATATATATGTTAACAAAACACCGATTTATTGTGACTACTATAAATTTCTTGATAAAAAACCCAAAAACTTTTTATTTTTCCGAACGGATTAGATTCTGAAACCTTCAGGTCTACAGCCTTATACACTCGTCACTACACCAATGATTAAGTTAAATTGAAACGAAATGAGCAACTGGTTAATCTAGCGATACGCTTATTATTTATCAGCAAATGTAAACTGCGGTGATTTTGTGACATTAGGCTTATTGGGCTTCTTAATATGTACAAAAATTTACTGCCTCTTTGATCTAGGTCCACCCAGGCCGGGTCAATAAAAAGTTATTGGGTTTTTCTGACAGAAAATTATCAGTAGCAGCCCGGAGTCTGGAAGTTTGTAATGTGTACACTCCCGTGCCTCGGAAAGCACGTAAAGCCGTTGCTCTTGCGCCTGAACTCTTTCCGATCGTATCGTATTTTTTTTTTTATAGAATAGGAAGGTGGATGAGCATATGGGCCACCTGATGGTAAGTGGTCACCAAACGCCCTTAGACATTGGCATTGTAAGAAATGTCAACCATCGCTTATAACCAATGCGCCACCAATCTTGGGAACTGAGATTTTATGTCCCTTGTGCCTGTAATTACACTGGCTCACTCAACCTTCAAACCGGAACACAACGATATCAAGTATTGCTGTTTTGCGGTAGAATATCTGATGAGTGGGTGGTACCTACCCAGACGAGCTTGCACAAAGCCCTATTAGTAAAGTATTGACGTCTCATCGAATTATGAGAGTGAGGGAATAGAGAGTGCACCTGTGTTAACGCACACACTTCTGCACTACAATATCTCCTGCGCAGTTGGCTAATCTCTCTCGAGATTGGCCGCCGTGGCCGAAATCAGTTAGGAGGATTATTATATGTTAATAAATATATACAAATTAATAAAAAAAGAACTAAATAGTATTCAAAGCATCAAAGACTACACGAACGTTTACTTCCACACAGAAACAGCTGAATAAACGACCGTTAATTCACAAACAGCTTGTTGATATAAGACCCTTAAAGGTCCGTGCTTTTTTAGGTCAGTAAAAATTCACACTCCGTAAAATAAGGTCTGAGGAATTTCGTTTTATAGCAATACATGTTAAACAAAATGACATTTGAATGGTATCCTGTATTTTGACATTTGTTTAACGAAATTTTGATAATGTATTAACCTATTTGTCCTTAAAGATATTTTTGTACAAATTTATTTCCTATAAATTTCCTTATTCATTAAAAGGATTGGACGCGTCTATTTGCTAACGTATATAATTGATTGACTTGTCATCGTTTAATTTAATTTCTGTTGATTTATATAAAAAAATCGAATCGAATTTTGGAATACAGGAAAATATTCACGTTACATACAATATATAGAAAATTATCTCATGTCTAAAAAATAAGCCGTCGCATCCAGCCATCTGCGAACACGCCATTACGAGAGGTTGACATAAAAATTCTAATGTTCATCGCTTCAGCTTGCTCTGAATTTACTTCAAAATCGAACCGATATAAAAACATCTTACGAAAACAAAACATAATGATGAAGCCTTGAGCCTCGTGAAGGCACAGACGTGACGCATTAGGGTGATGCGGCTTCATACTCTGAACATTGTTTTGTTTGTTGATGGAATTCTGTGAAGGTATTTAATAATGTATGACTTACCATTTTCTTTTCTTTTTTTTTTTCAATAATACATATGTACATATTTTTTATAATATAGTTAAGCAACCGAGTAGACGAGTCACCTGGTGGTAAGCGATCACAACCGCCAATAGATATTGGCGTGAATAAAATACATGCACCACCCACTCATCACTCATTCTACCATGAATCAGAATTATTTTGCATTATTTTTTTCTACAACATAAGTTGGTAATGTAATTACAGGTGCTTCTTAGTTTCAGGGTTGGTGGCGCATTGGTGATGGCTAATATTTTTTGAAGCGGCAAGATGTGGTTGTGCCAACTAACCATCAGGAGGAGCATTTGACCAAATTAAATATGTTACTGTTAAAAAGTTTATGTTTGAAACATATAATTAATTAACAATATTGGAGTTAGTTTTACCTCATTTTAATTTTAATTACAATGACTTTTAAATAAACTGCTGCTTTACAAATAATGAATTAAGGGACAAAATTGGATATTAATTAAAATAATAATTAATCAAATAAAATATGAGTATTATTTTCGTTTAATCAGTACAAAATAAATGAAAGTAACAACACAGTGTATTTAAATGACTGTTTTAGTTCATAACACTGAAGTTCCGTTCCGCAGCGAAGAGCCTTCAATCTCACTCGCTGGGGCGTTTTTGTTTTTTTTTTTATATGTGGTCCCGATAACGGGACTGAAATATGAGCGGGATTTGCGAATGTAGTGCCTGTCACTCATAAAAGTGGAAATGTGCCAGGTAAACTTGGGCAAGTCAGTGCGCTAGCTAGCATTGTATTTACGTAAACTGGCTAAAAATATCGTACGGTTTCGACTTGTATTCTTACTAATAATAATAATGTTTTATTTAATCAATTATGTCTATGAGCTAAAATGGTATAATGATACCAGTGGCAATGGTAGTTGCAGATCTTAGCTGAAGATCACGCGTTCAAACCAAGTACCAAGTATTTAATTTGTGTTATAATTATGGCAAAATCTGGTAAGTGGGTCTTCACCAGCTTTTATCGGATTAGTATTTTTGTGTATAAACTTCAGACCTTTTTTTAAAGAGAAGTAATGTCCGATTTATATGACATTTGTAATATTCCTATTTACTCCTCCAATTAAGCTCCTATCTATAGCTGTTTGATATGAATATAACAAGTTCGATTCCGACCACTTAGACTTATATTGTACCCACTCTTAATAGTGGTTAAATTTGTATCTTGTATATTTTACAAACATTACTTAATGTAGTTTTTACTGAGAAGAAAAGAAAAGAAATTTAGTTACTATTTTTCAACAATTAAATTGTATATGTATATTACTACAGTTCAGTACGGTAACAGCCTGTGAATGTCCCACTGCTGGACTAAGGCCTCCTCTCCCTTTTTTAAGGAAAGGTTAAGAGCTTATTCCACCACGCTGCTCCAATGCGGGTTGGTGAAATACACATGTGGCAGAATTTCAGTGAAATAAGACACATGCAGGTTTCCTCACGGGCAAGCACGAGGTAAATTTCACAAATTAAGCACATAAAAATTCAGTGGTGCTTAATCGGGTTTGAACCCACGATCATCGGTTAAGGTTCACGCGTTCTTACCACTGGGCCATCTCGGTCGTATATTACTAATATTATAAATTAATACAATTAATTATATACATAGCCTATGTATTTAGCCTATGTATATAATTAATTGTATTAATTTATAATATATCGTAACCTAGTCGTGTATCTAAACTACTAAGATAAAACAAGAAGGATCTGAGAATACCTCTAGTTCCTTTGCGGTAGCAAGGCTAAAGGCGAGCTGAACTAATTATATGTCTCACTCACTCTTCCGATAATTGGGTATACATGTGTATATTCCTTTTTCTGTTGCAGTGTAAGTAACTTAAAGCCGGTAGAACGAAAGTACAGTTATGTAGACACCTATAGTGTGTAAGTGTGTATACATATTAACTATAATCATACATATGTCCTGCGCACTTAAGAAGCTACTCTTGATAACGGCCACCGTAGCAGTAGCTGTTCAGGATGGCGTCATCATTATTCTTCATAATGATAAGTAATTTTTTTAAATGGCTCTTTTTCTTTACAAGAATATAAAATTAAATTATGTCAGTACCAGATTCTTAATTAAAAGTTTACAAAGCCAGAACATAATTCAATTATTTAACGATTTAATTGTACCCACAAACGCCTATAACAAATAGATGCATCATTTTGAGATTAAAATTTTCAATTATACAAAATCAATGACCTATACATTATAACGATATGAACAGTACGTTTAATTTTAAAATATGATAGCGATGATAATGGAAATTATTTATAACATAAATTTCGCTATAGATTTAACGCGATCACACTCGAATGATTATCACGCTGTATTAATAAATTTGTTACCGGGTGTCCAGCTGCGTCGGCCACTGCCATAATATATGCACACTCACGCCACCGATATTGTACTTAAAATTATTTCACAACACACCATATGCAAGTTCAAGCTAATTTCGCCTTTATTCCAATACAATAGAGATGTTTTCGAACGCAAAAATAATCCTGTCGTTCGATGCTGCAATGCCGCAGTCGCGCAGCGGGTTGGCTTTCAATACGACACAATACGACAATTATCGGACAGATTCCTATAAGGCTTTGTTTCAGTGAAATTCTTTTAAGATTGCTGGTCGCTGTGGGCGTACCGTCTTCATCTTTTGTCCTGAAATATTTCAGGGGAATGAAAATTTGAACGAACACATATTAAAATATATTTTAAAAACTACAATTTTGGACAATTATTAACTTTGAGCTTTATACATTTTTGTTAACAAAATAAATCCCATTTTTTTGCAGTTATGTCTAGTTTTGACAACTATAAAATTTCACAATTTACACAATCCACATAATGAAAAATAATAATGCGTGGCTGTTTATTATACCCTTCCAGATTTAAAGGCTTGTAATTAATAAGAGTCTAAGGCTAGGTACATTTTTTCTCATTGAACTTAAAAACTGTCCATCTTTGCATAATGCGCTCGAACCAAACAATGTCCACTTTGCCGTACCCGTTTAATTACTCTACAGAGGCGCTGTGGCGTCAAAGTGACTACGGGTACAAAATTGTGTGCACTAAAGATAACTCAGAATAACTAAACGCTTACGATTTAAGCTTATATGGTTTGTTTACCTTTCTACTTGCAAGATAATATATACTGCGTTATTAAAACTTAGAACACAACAAATATATTCATGATCCGATAGTCTAGTGGATGGATCAGCAGGATCCGCAGCGGATACGCGAATTCAAATTCGCCAAGTACCAAATATTTTTCATATGCTTAGCGTGTGTTTATAATTCAACTTTTACCCAGTATCAGATAAAGACATCATAATTTTACACGTGTCGGGTGATATTCGGTTACGTAATATGATCACAAAACTTCATTGGAGCAGCGTGGTGGATTAATCTCTAAGCCTATTCTTTAAGAGGGAAGAAGACCAAAACCATTAATAATACATTTTAATATATAGTACAAAAGCGCTATACAAGTTAGAAATTTTGATATTTTTATGTGAAACATCTATTTGCGCGCATTGGGAATAAGACCGACTCGTATGCCGAGACGGTAAACGGCATATTGCTCTACTATGTCGTCGAGCCCTCTCTATGCCGCCGTTCATTGCACTCTTATATCTGCCTGGCGCCTACACACAAACCATCCTTACTTACGTATATAAAAAACATTCATGGCAAACAGAATGTACCATCCATGGGATGGTTTAACCTTTATTCCTGTAATTTCAAACACTCTTCGAAAAAACTGAGTAACTAATAAATGATTTGTACTTCAGTTTGAACACGACCGCCATTAAATTCAAAGATGTTACGTAAGACAAAACTGACTTTGAAAGATAATATAAGCACTAACAAATAAAATTAGTGATTCGAATTTGTCCACGTACGTCGTTTTAAATATTATATTATGTGCACACATATTCAACACAACACTGCGACAAAGTTGACTTTAGACGCATATTGATAAACACGTTGAACAAGACAGCTCAGCCCGAGCCTTAACCAATATGTGCAACTCCGTATGCATGACTTCAGAACAATGCGCACAAATTCAAACAAGGGGTCACTTCGGCCCGTGCCCGTTTAATTACACTACAGAGGAACTGGGGCGTCAAAGCGACACGTTCGAGATGGCGTAAACGATGAGCGAGCCTCGAATACATAACCGCTTATTACGAGTATGTGATAAACGTTTATAATTTCCATTATCTCCGTAAATTTGTAATGTTTTAGTAACGAACAATTGTTATTGTAAAACAAAAAAATATATTTGTTTTTTTTTTTTTTTGTATCAATTATATATAAAATAATAAATATACAAGATAGACTAAATAATTTATAAATTTATTTCGAAGTTTGGTTTATAATATGAAGGTCTGATTTTTATTTTTTGTTTTTATAACAGCTACAGTAATAAGTAATATGTCATAAAAGCGGCTAACTATAACGGTTCTGTAGACATACAGGCTTATAGGGCTTCGTCCTTTGGGTACGGAGCCTTAACAAAGTACTTAAAATGATAAATTAACTTAAAAACATAAGTATATTATTATGATTTACAAGTACTTCTACATAAATTTAATTAAACTTTGATGGTTCTTAACAAAGGAAACGGACTACGATTTTTATGATTTCTTAATTAATTCTAAGACGTGTAAAGCTTCTAGCCCTCAAATCAAATAGCCCTTGACTTGGGCCGATAGATGTCTTAATTGAAGAGCGTGTTGAACTTCGATCCTGTAATAGTTCCTTATGACCCAGATTATATAGAGTATATGGATTTAATTTTAGGTCTAACAAATCCACAATTAACGCTCCAGGCTAGCCAAGATTACATGGCCAGCCTCAGGGTATATTGGCTCTAAGTGATGGCTGGGGCAACGCTTACACCAGCCAAAATTATAGATTATCGTCCTTAATAGTCTAACTGCTGCGGTTGATGCTTGAGCCAAAATTTAGCGACCGATAACTGGTCGAGTAAGCGAAACGACAATTGTATTGAATGTTAATCCCCAAAACATCTTGCTAAATGATTATAATCTGGACATGAGTGTTATGAACTGCCTGATCTGTGCATAAATTAATATAGTAAACATCTCTTATTAATATAAATAAAGAGCCGAGATAGCTCAGAGGTTAAAACATATGAATATTAAACGAAGATTGACGGTTCAAGTTCCGCTACTGAATTTTCTTGTCCCTAAGTTATAGTTCTGCTTATAGTTCATTACTCCGCATTTAAATAACGTGGTGAGCAAAATATTTCATAAAAAGAAAGGATAGTTTGATAAGTATAGTTTTTCAGTCAAGATAAAAACCACTATTCTTCGTAATTTTATTTATTCGAGGCTATGATGGAACATTCAAAATTTGTTATAACTCTTACGTAAGAATCATTATAAAGGTTTCAAATTTCCGCGCCAATAAAATAACGGAAGTATAAAAAAAAACATTTATAATACTTCCTAACAGTTATTAGCGCATTTAACGAGTAAATGGTATCTTTAATGTTAGGCCGCGCCTCCATTCGATTACCTACATATATAATTACAACCTTGGGTCTTAACGTATAAACTAATTAACACGTTTGAATAAATTATATGATAATAACAGTTAACTTAAGATTTAAATGACTCAAAATATGACAGTTCTATTAAATAAATATAAACTTCCATATATATATATATTTTTTTGACGAGTTAAATTTAATAAGACCAAGAACACGATCGCAGCACCGTTTATCGGATCAAATCTAAACCATCCGTATAAAACACACAAAAATGTTCATCAAAATTAGTTCAGCCTTTTAGGTGTTCAGTCACATACACACATACCGAAAAAAATAAATATATAAAAACTCGTCATACGCAAAATGGTATTTATAACTGAAAGCATTTTACCCATTCAATTGTCAATTAATATATTCAATAATTTTCCTCAGTTTTAATAGTATATTAACGATATTTATATCATTCATTTAAATCATAAATATAATGCGTCAACGCTGCGCTGCATTATAGATATACTTATATATTTTGTAAGATAAAACAAAATCTCAAAACGAAAACAAATTTATCCAAGCATGAATCGGAATATTAAAAAAGTAAATTAAATTTTAAGTTACCACCCTTTTCGAAATGTAAATTATACTGAGAAGAACCGACACTTTTTACTAATTGGCGGTAGAGCTTCGTGCAAGTCTATCTCGATAGGTAACACCCATTCATTACATATTCTACCGCACCCAAACAGCATTTTTTTATATATTTTTTTTTTTTTATAGAATAGGAAGGCGGACGAGCATATGGGCCACCTGATGGTAAGTGGTCACCAACGCTCTTAGACATTGGCATTGTAAGAAATGTCAACCATCGCTTACATATCCAATGCGCCACCAACCTTGGGAACTAAGATTTTATGTCCCTTGTGCCTGTAATTACAGACGTATAATAGGAAGGCAGACGAGCATATGTGCCACCTGATAGTAAGTCGTTACCAATCGCCCATAGAAATTGGCATTGTAAGAAATGTTAACCATCGCTTACATCAACAATACGCCACTAACCTTATAATACCATAAAGATATTATGTCCCTTGTGCCTGTAATTACACTGGCTCACTCACCCTTCAAACCGGAACACAACAATATCAAGTATTGCTGTTTTGCGGTAGAATATCTGATGAGTGGGTGGTACCTACCCAGACGGGCTTGCACAAAGCCCTACCACCAGTAAGTATTAACAATACTTAGTATCCGAGATGGTCAAGTGATTAGAACGCGTGACTATGAACCGATAATCATTGGTTCAAACCCGGGTGAGCACCACTGAATATTCATGTGCTTAATTTGGGTTTATAATTAATCTCGTGCTTGACGGCGAAGGAAGACATCGTGAGAAAACCTATTACCCATATTGGAGCAGCGTGGTGGAATAAATCCAAACTTTCTCCTCAAAAAAGAAGAGGATAAATTAATCTAGCAGTGGGACATTCACAGGCTGTGACTACCTTTAAGTGGCCCTATCTACCTTATGACCGAAGCTATCTCAGCTACATCTTGATACTATTTTATTCTTATAAAGTGCATATATATAAAAACATTCCTCACTTCTCACGCATTATATGTACATAAGTGAAAACTATTGTGAACTAAGTTAACATGTTTTTTTTACAATAGTAAGAGTAAAAGACCACATAAGGAAGGTACAAATTGGTTCCGAGATGAAAAGATGTTATATCCTTTACGCCTTTATTACCACCAACCCGTTCGTCTTTAAGGCAGCTAAATATACTTCACGTAACATACCAAACAGCTTACACAAGATCCTAATGCTAAAATCATTTTTAAGCTATATCTCAATTTTCAGGTATTTACAAAAAATGAACATATAGTTCTATGGTCTGCTTGTGACTGTTTTATATTGATTTCTATTATACCCAGTGCACCTGTACTAGACATCTCATTACAATATCTAGTACCTAGTTAAGATAGGGATGGTTTATGGCGGTAATTATATTACGATTTATTGCTTGATTAACGGTGTATTAGAGTTTGGGGAATTGGAATCTAGATGATCAATTTCTTCGTCATTTCCTACTGTATTATGATTTACATCTTAGGTGCTATTATTTTTT
Organism: Nymphalis io; assembly: GCF_905147045.1. Lineage (NCBI taxonomy): Eukaryota > Metazoa > Arthropoda > Insecta > Lepidoptera > Nymphalidae > Nymphalis > Nymphalis io. The sequence goes on along the minus strand of NC_065890.1, from coordinate 14,329,072 downwards.
CATATTTTTAAAAATAAAAAATATTTTTTGTGCATTAAGCTATTTTATCATACAATTTTATTTACAAATTCAAAATCAATCACGTACACTCTAAATAGAAATATTATTGGCTCCAAATATGTAAAATTTCATTCAATTCAAATTACTGGTTTTCACATTGTACGCGTATCTACAAAGTTATTTGGCTTCTTTTTTTTTTTTTATAGAATAGGAAGGCGGACGAGCATATGGGCCACCTGATGGTAAGTGGTCACCAACGCTCTTAGACATTAGCATTGTAAGAAATGTCAACCATCGCTTACATATCCAATGCGCCACCAACCTTAGGAACTAAGATTTTATGTCCCTTGTGCCTGTAATTACACTGGCTCACTCACCCTTCAAACCGGAACACAACAATATCAAGTATTGCTGTTTTGCGGTAGAATATCTGATGAGTGGGTGGTACCTACCCAGACGAGCTTGCACAAAGCCCTACCACCAGTAAAATAACTTCTTATATTAATAACAATATTACTCAGATTTTATCATTATAATAAAGTATTTTAGTAATACATCGCTAAAGTTTTGTTAGGGAGGCAAATAGAAAATCAGTCAAATAATACATAAAGTACATAATATATTATTTGAAAATAAAATAAATTGTGAATGGGCGATGACAGATTTATTAATGATTGGATATACTTTACTATCATATTTTCGGTATAGAGAATTTAAATCCAAAGTATATAACACTTAGAAGAGCCAATATAGAGCAGTACTTAGAAATCACAGATCTTAATCGAATACTGTAAGTTCAAATCCGATCAAGCACCACCGAGATTATACGCTTATAATCTCCAAGCAAATATTCTGAAAGAAAAAGGAAGCCCTTACCCAGCAGGGGGGCTGTTATTATATTATAAATACCAATTTCAGCCGAATATTGCAGATTTAAATAAAAGCAAGCAAGCAAATACTCATAAGTGGGTAATTTATTATAAAATACACCTCTACCTCAACGCTGTTCTATTTATAAGCGAAGACAGAACGGGATGTTGTGATTTTTTGTAATTCTTCTTTTTTTAAATCCACCATGCACATCGTTGTACGTGACATACGACTCGTAGCAACCCAAAGTCGTAGCAAGTGCATTAGCACCAAAAATAACATGACGTAACAAAAATCCGACCGCTGTACTCCGCTTGAATTCTAAAATGTTCCTGCACTGCCTTTTCTCCCTTGCGGCATTTAAATTTGGATACATTTTTGACTTTTATACACGTGTGCTGTTTATTTCTTTACTTTCAAAATAGATCGCAATAAATTGATAAGGACGTGCGAATTTAAAATCATAAATATACTTTTGTCAAATAGGCTTTTAGAGGGTTTTTGAATGAATGTTCTTTGTGGAGTTAATACTGTCTCAGAAAAAGAAATATATCGAAATGAGTAGATAAGAAAGTTAATCAATTGTAAACAATTCTAAAAGTAATTTGGTTTTATTGCTTAATTTTGCACTTAATTTAACCTGTAAATGCTTTACTGCTGGACTAAGGTCTCTTCTCCTGGAAAAGCTTATTACAATGTTGGAAGACGTATGTGAAAGATTACATCCAACATGCGTAGTCTTTGCTGTTTTCCATAGCTTGGCTCAGCTTAGTTTTAATTTAGTGGCTTAGTTTCTACTTAGTGCTTGCCCATAAAATCTTTAATACAGATCCACGTGTTCTAACTGCTCAGCCATAGCAGCTATTCATTAACGATTTTGATGTTACAATTATTTCAATGACGTCACAATTAGGCATACAGACTGGGTATCGATATTGCAATAGGAATAGAATATGAATAAAATTGCTAATTTTTAGTTATTTTGCTTTATTTATAATTTGAAATTTAATATTTTAGGCGTATATAACAACATTTATCAATTTTTTTTATTACAAGCCATTTTTTTCATTGAACATAGACTTATGCGTTCGTGCCTTTTAAGTTTTTTTTTCACAAAATATGCATAATTATGACATGAATTATATAAAGTTATATAACTGCATGGCTGCAATACTATTAATAACTATCTTAATTACTAATACATGCTTGGGTCTTTGTAATGCAACTGTGATAGCCACCAACGACGCTTCCGCGAATAAGATTAATAAGTATATTCATAGTGTGTATATCTATTTTTCTGCCTTCATAGTCTAATGACTATAAGGCTGTGGATCCCGAGGCTCTGGGTTCAAACGTTTGATCAGCTCTTTAAAAAGTTTGTTGTGTTTTTTAAAAAATTCTTAGTCGCAGCCCGTAGTCTGTAATTAGCAGTGTTTACATTCGCGTGTCTCGGCTAGCACGTTAATTTCTGCGCATGAACTCGTTTCGGTCGTATCGGTTCTGCAGCCCATCGGATTACGGGAGTTATAGAATAGAAAATGAACCAGTGTTTTCACATACACGTGACAATGCCTATCATATGTCACATTGGCTAGTCACCTTTGAGATTGTCTGAAATCGTTAGGAACGGCATCATATCTGATTAATCACAGAAATCTATTAATATCCATAAATCTTAGGATTCTGAAGATATAATTAAACAAACCGGATAGAGATTGAGCCCAGTGGCGGTCCATTGGAGAGGCATGTGTCCAGCGGTGGACGACAAAGGGTTGATGATGATGATGATGATGAATTAAAAAAACCGCTTTTCTTATTTCAAAGTAAAAACAAACTAAGTCGTGGACAGAACTCGTACTGAATAAAATTTATCAAGTAAATAGGAGCAACGTAGAAATGAATGCAATCTTGTTAAAACTTCTATTTGGCTGCGAGACTTGAACGAAGGAATAAATTCAGTCGAGGTAAGCAGTGGGATGTTACGAATTGTTTGTGTCACTGAGACCATTTATGTGACGTTTGTTGATGTTTATTGTACTGATAGCATTCTTATCATTATATCACTTCTTTTTAATCGATGGATTTTAGTTACAACAAATCATACATTATTTTCAATATGACGTAGGATGGAAATGATCGTCACGGTAGCATGCGAAAGCGAGGGTACCGCTAGTTTTTTAGTGGGTATTTCGATGTTCGGGGCGCACTCAGCGCCTTGGACACCGGTGAGCCCAACGTACTGCCCCACTGTTCCCGTGGGGGAAACGAGTAACGCGTTTTTCCAGCGTAAAAAAAAGGATGGAAATGACGCGAATGATATTGATCGCTATAGTTGAGGTTACAGAAAATCACCTTGAATAACAATTTATCGTATCAATCAAACCAAAGCCAGAGCTAATGATAATGTTTTAAAATTTAACATTTATCACATTTAACTGCTGTGGCGTTTCTACCTCGTAAACTTCTCTTTTTAAGAATAGTAAAAACTTTTTTCGGGACAACATTTGTAGTCCGACAAGAATAGGCCTTTCAACATTTGAAGGTGGACCTAGTGCCGATACGCCTGCAACAGAAGTAGAGCATAGAGGGTTCTGTATTTAGATAATTGCTGACGTAGTCGCGGATGTGTGCAAAGCGTTACCGTGGCTTCGCCGTATAGCAACGAGAGGGACAACTTGGGGTTTTAGTCGGTAGGAGTCCAATATAACTTCCTCGCCTCCCCGGGTGGGGAAGCATTCGAAGAGGATTTTCCCAAAAAAAAGGTACCACCCACACATCAAATTCTACCTCAAAACACCAGTACGTATTACGGTTGTGTTCGATACAGGGCGAGTGAGCCGGCGTATCTAAAGGAACGAGGGATATAACAACTTAGTTCCCATGGTTGGTGGCGCATTAGTGATGTATGTCATGGTGAGCTCTTACCATCACATAACCCATTTGCCCGTATGCCTCCAGATCAATCAATCAATCAACAGCCAATCGTTGTCCACTGCTGAACATAGGCCTCTCCCAAGGTGCGCCAAAGCTCCCTGTCCTCCGCCTTCCGCATCCAGTTGGTGCCCGCCACCTTCTTAAGGTCGTCGCTCCACCTGGCTGGAGGGCGCCCTACGCTGCGCTTGCTGATTCGCGGTCTCCGCTCTAGGACTCGTCTGCTCCAACGGCCATCGGTCCTACAACATACGTGACCAGCCCACTGCCACTTCAGCCTGCTAATTTTGCAAGCTATGTCGGTGACTCCGGTTCTTTTCCGGATAATCTCATTTCTGATCTTATCCTTCAAAGATACTCCGAGCATAGCTCGCTCCATAGCACGCTGAGCGATTTTGAATTTGTGGACTAGTCCCGCAGTTAGTGTCCACGTTTCGGCACCGTATGTCATGGCAGGTAAGACGCATTGGTTGAAGACTTTCGTCTTCAAACATTGCGGTATAGAAGACTTGAGGACTTGACGAAGGTTGCCAAATGCTGCCCATTCCAAGCGAATTCTTCGGTCGGCTTCCTTCTCGAAGTTGTTCCTACCGACTTGTATTATCCGTCCTAGGTAGGTATATTCACTAACAACTTCGAGAGGTTTCCCCTCGACGTATATCGGTCCCGGCACGACATGCCTATTGAACATGACCTTGGTCTTGTCCAAGTTTATACCGAGACCGACACACCGGGAAGACTCGCCTAGGCTACGCAGCATTTCGGTGAGTTGTTCCAGCGACTCTGCTATGATGACGATATCGTCGGCAAATCGAAGGTGTGAGATGTACTCGCCGTTTACATTGACTCCATACCTAGTCCAATCCAGCGTCTTGAAAACGTCTTCCAACGCGTTGGTGAACAGTTTCGGGGATATTACATCCCCCTGTATCACCCCTCTGCGCAGTTGGATCGCCTTCGTCTTACAGTCCTGGATGCGGACAGTCATTGTAGCGGCGTTGTACAGACATCTCAGTCCGTATCCGTAACAGCCTGTGAATATCCCACTGCTGGGCTAAAGGCCTCCTCTCCTCTTTTTGAGGAGAAGGTTTGGAGCTTATTCCACCACGCTGCTCCAATGCGGGTTGGTAGAATTCACATATGACAGAATTTCAGTGAAATTAGACACATGCAGGTTTCCTCACGATGTTTTCCTTCACCGTAAAGCACGAGATGAATCATAATCACAAATTAAGCACATGAAAATTCAGTGGTGCTTGCCCGGGTTTGACCCCACGATCATCGGTTAAGATTCACGCGTTCTTACCACAGGGCCATCTCAGTACCTCGACATATCTCCAATCGATATGACATCTCTGCAATGAGTCGAGCACTGCCCAGGTTTCAATGGAGTCGAAGGCTTTCTCGTAGTACACAAATGCCATACACAGCGGCTAATTGTACTCTTCGGTCTTCTGCACAATATGCCGAACAGTATGGATGTGGTCTACGGTACTGTAGCCTGATCGAAAGCCAGCTTGCTCTGGGGGCTGGAACTCATCAAATCGTCTGGCGAGACGGTTCGTGATGACTCTTGAGAACAGCTTATACACGTGACTCAGAAGGGAGATTGGTCTGTAGTTTTTCAAAAGGGTTTTATCACCTTTCTTAAAAAACAGTACCACCTCACTCCCGCTTCACGTTTCCGGGGTCTTGCCATGTTGGATGACGAATTAAAGAGGCTTGCTAGCTCTTTCAGGACCGGAGTCCCGCCTGCCTTAAGCAACTCTGTTGTGATTCCGTCATCTCCCGGAGCTTTGTTGTTTTTAAGCTGTTCTAGAGCCGCCCTAATCTCGCCTTGGTCAACGACCGGGAGCTCCTTGGAGTAATGGCGCGTAAGAGGGGCGCGTTGATCATCAATACTGATTTCCACGGGTTTATCCGATCTTGAAGAGAACAATTGCCCATAAAACCTCTCTACTCCTCCGACAATCTCAGGCCTAGAGGTAACGACCCCACCATTTTCAGTTTTAAGTTTTGTCAGACGCGGCCTCCCAAACTTGCGAGCGAACACTTTCGATTCCCGATTTTGCTCAATCGCAGCCTTGATGGCACGGGTATTGGAGAGTCGGAGATCGCGTCGCGTCAGCGTTTCTATTGTTCGATTTAAGGCCTTATCTGACAAAAACGATGGTAGTTCTCGTCGTTTTCTCATGAGCTCGAGTGTCTCAGCAGAGAGTTTTTTTTCACTTGCGGGAAGTGTTTTGCAGTATTTTAACCAGCGTGTCGGTTTTCTCATCAATGCTGCTTACGGTTTCTAACGCGGTGAATTGATTTTGAAGTTCCATTTGGAACTTTTCGGAGCCGTTTGGAGCATGGTAGGTCGGAGAGTAGACCTCATCATTCTCGATCTTTCGGCTTTGAAGTCGATATTTAAAATGCCTCGAACCAAGCGGTGATCACTTCCGGTATTAAGCCTGTTGATCACTGAAACATCTCTAAATATGTGCCTTTTATTCGAAATGATAAAGTCTATCTCGTTCCTTGTCACGTTATCGGGGCTTCACCAGGTCCACCTCCTCTGAGGCTTCTTTTGAAAGAAAGAATTCATCAAGAAGAGCCCCTGCGCTTCGAGAAAGTTAACCAGCATTTGCCCCCTGTGATTTCTGCAGCCCAAGCTGTAAGGTCCGACTTTCGATTCACCGCTATCTTGTACTCCCACTTTAGCATTAAAGTCTCCCATAACAACATTGTAGTGGGCCTTCGAGATGTCGTTGAGGGTCTTTGCGATGTCCTCGCACATCGCTTCGACCACATCATCAGAGTATGTCGAAGTTGGCGCATATACCTGTACGACCTTCAGGGAGTACCTGTCGGAAAGTTTTAGGACAAGGTACGCTACCCGGTTCGACACACTACTGATTTCCACAATGCTGCTAATGAGATCCTTTTTGACTAGAAAACCGACACCACCCTGGGAGAGGTTATCACCTTCGCGGAAGTAGAGTAAGTTACCGGACTCTAGAGTTATCGTGTCCTCCCCCTGTCTTCGGACTTCAGATAACCCCAGTATATGCCAGCTTATATGACTTAACTCTACTTCTAATTCGGCGAGGTGATGGTCCAGCCTAATCGAGCGTCCATTGTTCGTTGCCATGTGAAGTCGTCTTATATGGTAGCCTGCCGTGAACCGGTGATTCTTAGCACCCCCTGCCCTGCCGATACCGCGACCGCTACCTTGGTCGGGCCTAGCGGGCTTGCCGGTAACTGGGGGCCTTTTTTTGGGCGCATCTGCCATTAAGGAGGGTTTGCCCATACTCGCCGCATACCCATACAGGCGTGTTGGCGAGCGCAGTAGGAGGGTAAGATGTTTATGGGAGGGGGGGACGCTGCTGCCCATCCCCCCTTTTCCCCGTCCCTTAGTCGCCTCTTACGACACCCACGGGATGAGATTGGGGGAGTATTATTCTAAGCCGGTACTCCACGGCACATGCCTCCAGATACTATATATAAATCAAATAGTTATTTTATATTTTACTGTATAAACCATTAGAAATTTAACTTGTTTACAGATAAAAAAGTGTGTTTATCCATTTTATTGGAACAGCATGGATTAAGCTCTAAATCTTTTAAGAGGAGGTAACACATTAATCCAGCAGCAAAGCATTTGTTTATTACATATGTATTGTTACTGGCAATATCCCCCTACGAACAAATATTAATATAAAATAAAAATAATTATACATTTGTACTTAAGGAAAGCGTTTATATACTTAAATTTATAATAACTTCAAGGATACCGTTTCAACTATAACTTGTAGGCGGTCGTTTGTAAGTAAAAGCGGATCGCGATAAATAAATAATAAATCCGTTTGTGGTGAACGAGGCGAAGCAGATCGGAGAATATGAATAGAAATGAGCAGATGCTATAACAACATCGGATATAATACGTCCGACTATTGTAGTTGCAACTATGACGGGGATTTACTTCTTAATTTAGTTTCGTATTTATTATTTGCATGATTAAAAGCGCTGGCAAAGTCGTAATATAATCATAATTTAACTTGTGACTTTTTAATTATATGGAATATTTTCAGTAATTTTATATAAAAACACGGACCAATTTCAGCCAAATTGTAACTCTTAGTTAGTGGGGCACCAAATATTCTTTGAGAAAACCTATATGGGTTGAGTGCCACCACATATCATCGACCAACGCGTAAAGTAGCATGAGGCAAGCTTCAATCCTCGTCCTTAGGAGAAGAGTCAGCTCAGTAGTGAGACATTACTTTATTTACTTTTAAAAAGTATGCCAAAAGTAAAAAATATTCCATGATTAAATAATATATACATATGTTTATTAGTTTTTGTTTTGATTAACAATGGAGTGGTTGATAAGTATTAAGCTAACCGACGTGTACTACACTACGGATTGTCTTCATTTAATATTCACAGCCTTCAAAGTCCTTATCTATTATTAAGGAGATTAACTCAAGCGATATATAACAAGATACCACCCAATAATTTGAGAATATATTAGTTTAATATATATCAGGCCTTATTACAGGCATTATTAGGAGCTTTCCGAACTATATTTATTAATTGCAGTTCATGTAAATTAATGTTAAATGTGTTGCAAATTAATTGCAAATAATAAAAAAAATGTTTCGTTAATATATTAAAATAATTATTTTTCTCATTATCATAATAATATATACAGTATACGCACCACACACAAGAGTAGGCATGAATGCATACGAGAGTGACATGTCGTTGGCCTAAACGACATACGAGTCACCTTAGTAACAGCCTGTTAATGTCTCACAGCTGGGCTAAGGCCTCCTCTCACTTTTGAGGAGAATGTTTGGAGCTTATTTCATCACGCTACTTCATTGCGGTTTGGTAGAATAAACATGTGGCAAAATATCAATAATATTTCCTTCACCGTCACGCACGAGATTAATTATAAACACAAATTAAGCACATGAAAATTCAGTGGTGCTTGCCCGGGTTTGAACCCACGATCATCGATTAAGATTCACGCGTTCTAACCACTGGGGCATCTTGGCTCTTTTTCTCTTCGAGTCACCTCAAGGTGCTTCAACAGTGATGTTGGTTGTAGTAGTCACTGCAATGTATTGCGGCTTTAGTTACAAACATTGTTTCCCGAGTGATTAGTTAAACAATGCTGTATTCTTCATTCTAATGTTAAGACAATAATGACAGAGACAGATAGAATAAATAATCAATAATCAAAAATCATTATTTAACTAAAACTAAGACCGTTGGCTCTATAATTAAAATAATTTTAATTAAACTCCCTTTTTATTTCATATAAAAATACCTACAAAATTGATTGCTCATACAAAGCGTAGAGCGTCTAGTTTAAAATTAAAAATGTGTAATTTCAAATATTACAAAGACGTTAAGCGTGAGACTGAAGGTTTCTCGAGTGTAACATGATTCCAACAAGAAATAGAAACGTTATAAAATTCCATTTGGTCCGTGATAAAAGTAATAATATCTAATAATTGTGTCCAACCGTGTGTAAGAGGGGTGAGTATAATCAAAATGAAATTTCGTTAGAGTTCGCTCTCCGCTCTGAAACAGGGATGCGGCTTTAACACAAAATGTTTTTGTTTAAAATAAAATGCATATAATTCAATTGTTTTTTTTTAAACTAAAAATACTATTAGTATTATATAACAATTTTAATAGACCATAATTTTAATAAATTAAATTTGAAAGTTAATACAATAAAGCTATCATGTAATAACTAGTTGTGTAATAGTTTTAATTTTAATTAATAAAATAAAATCGTTTTATTTATTATAATATGTAATATTTATGTTCATGAATAAATTTGTGGAGCTACATTAATAACAATTATCATTGTCATTAAACGTAACAAAATACAATTTCATTAAATACATTAAATTGTTAATTAATATTAAATTTGAATAATACAAAAGTATTTAGTATTTAAAAGAGAATAACGAAAGCTCATTCTTTTTTTATATTGAAAACATTGCTACAACAACTTTGATTGAAATAATATATTTTGGAATAGATTTTATAAAATCAATAAAACCTATCATAAATGAAAATATGATAAAAACCTAGCAAAGGCTTTTAAATTAGGTTTCAAGAACATATTGCAAGGATAAATTGAATTCATACGTTTTGTTTTCGTCCGATACCGGCAAGGAGCCGGCGAGGCGAGACGGGATACACCGGGACATCGTGAACACGACCCGCAATATGTCCCGTGAGGGTTGCCACACAGTATATAATAATGTCCTTACTAATATCATTAATGAGAAAGTGTATTTGTTTGTTATGCTTTCACATCTTAAATACTCAACCGATAATTTTGCATACACGTTGTTAGGGGTACAGAAAGCGACATATAGATACAAATATACAGAGAAGGACATCGGACCCGCAACCCGTGATATAAATAATACAGTTTTAACCTCATCACGACTAAGCTACTGAAGCAATCTTAAAGAACGCTAAGAATGGAAACTTGGGAACTACTTGGGAACTATTATGTACCTTGGAATACAAAAATATTTGGTTTTGATGTTTGGTGGTAGAATATAATATGATAAATTGTGGTGGTACTTACCCAGACGGGCTCGTACTAAATCCTACCACCAAGTAAACTATTAATACATCAATTCTATTATAACAAATGTGAAAGTAATTCTGACTGGCTGTTAAGTTTTCAAGGCCAAATCACTAAACTGATTTTGATGAAATTTGGTACGCAGCAAACTTGAATCCCAAGGACGGAAATAGGCTACTTTTACATAACACTTGCCCCCCCACCCAAATTCACGCAGGCGAAGACACGGGTGGGACCTAGTTCCTTAATAAATTATCTTAACTTTGACAAAATAGTGTTTTCATATCAATGGATTGATTTATAAGTCATAAGTATTTGCTTTACAAATAGATTTAATAGTTAAAAAATTCTGATCTCTTTTAAACAATTCCACGGAAGTCAGCCCTATGTAATGTCCAGCGCTTTTGTCGCTCCGTTGTTTTTCAATCTTTATCTATACGAATAAAGGCCGGAATTATTGCGTCCGGAATATTATTTTGCATTTCATGAGTGGATTTTTAATGCATTCATATTTTTTGCACCCTTTGTCCTTTTCAGTTCTGTATTCGTTTTAATATTTCGATTGTACCCGAAACCTTAAATTTTGCGGTCACTATTTAAATAATTTATACGTAAATGTTTTGTTGACGGTACTTTATTAAATTATAACACACACTGTATTTATTGGTCAGATTAATTTAAATATTTACTTTAGTATTTAATTCAGACAGTTGATCGTTTCCATTCATTTATGTATTTATTTTTAAAATGTCAAAAAAATTATGACAAACAAAACATTTTTTTGAGGTTTAGTTTGTATGAAAATAAAAAATATATCAATTCTGTTTTCTATTTTACAAAATTTTTTTTTTCATTCGAAGTTTCGACAGCGCGCCCGTTTACGAACAACATTTGCGCGGTCCGAATGTGTTCAGTGTAGTGTGTTCGCAGCATTACAGTAGAAATAAAGACAATAAAAGCGTAATGGACCCAATCAGCTCGTGACCACGACAGGTGCAAATGCATTGAAACGTTGGTTAATATAATTTAAAAAAGCATAAGAGGATGGTCAAACAGTGGCTGTTAATTTGCTTTAATTTTATTATTGTTATTGCCTTGTTAACAATATATTACATAAATATAGTTAACATTCCTTGGTATATATAATAGCTGTAAAAAAAAAGACACGCGCTAATATAAAACTGCCATTTTGTTGTTGTACAGAAAGGTAAAGTAATTGATTGATCATTTATAAGCAGTATTGTGATATGTTGAATGTATTCAAATGCTTTATTTGAATTTTAAAAATTAATATTGAGTGAGTTATTTACAACAATTTATATGATTTGTTGTTCTATTTAAAAAAAAAAAAACAATTCGAGATTTTTGTAAAATCAGTTTCTCTACTGGATACTAAATATATTTATATATTTATTTTGTTTACAAGAATGTAATAAAAAATTAATAATCAAAGTGCTCGCAGACGCAACAGAACAGAAATTAATTTCTGTTACGTGAATTGATTTAATTTTTACTCACATTCACGGTAAAAATATTCCATTAAAAATTGAATGCAATATCAACCTTTGAATTTTACACACATCGCGCTTGGGGCTCATTTAGAAAATATAAACTATACCAGAGAACTATACCTGCACTTTGTTTTGAAACGAGCTCACCTTATAGATAATTGTAATATAAATATAGTAACTTTCCAGAAATCTATTAAAACGTAACAATTATTGACGTAGATATAGCTAATGTATCAAAGTCGTTCAGTTTCTTGTTTTATAACATTTATTTCTATATTTAAAAATGAACACATATATATAATATATGATATGGACATCTACAAAAAAAAAAAGAAATTAAAACCCGTGTAATTCTACACACCAGTATCAAACATATTTTTTTCGTCTGATCTTCTTTCTCACTTCAACTCTAATTTTATTACGAAAAAAAAACCATAGTAAACCACTTTTCGGAACAATTACCAAAACGTTTTAATACTTCAATATTACGCGCCCCAAATTATAGGAGTTAAACCATGTAACGGCGTTTTCGATTACACTTTTATTTTAATCGCTTAAGAAACTGTAGTTAAGGATTACAAAGTTCATAGAGCTGAACATTGAGAACCCGTTTACAATATATCGGATACATATTGTATACCGTAATCTTCATGAGTAATTAAAAAAACAAAATATTAATTTAACTTTGGTAAGTCTTTACAGTATAATTAATATTAATATTAATATATATATTAATCTATGTGTTGATATGTGTGTTTGTCTGTTTTCTTTTTATCACAAATACACATAGTTTTACACAACATTGAATGGTACTTTCAATTAAATTAACAATAAAGTGCTATAATTATATTATTATTATTATTATTTCACACCATTTAGCTTTACACAAATAATACAATTTTAGAATATATGACTGTTCTTCTGTGACTTCACTCCAGTGTCTTGGAAATTAGGCTTTGAATACGACGGCTTATTTTGAGAGAAAATTTAAAGCTACCAAAGGTGAAACAAACGATTAAGATATTTTTTGTCATGTAAACATTGCTGAGAACTTCATTACAATCGAGGGGAAATGTCGTTTTCATTTTCATAAAATATTCATACATTTACGTCACTAGCACAGAAATACAGTTATTATTTATTTTTTGCAAAAAGTAAAATGACGATATCGAATATACAAAGTGTAAAGGGTACAATATCGTATTGTGTAATTAACGTTACAAAATGGCCTATTAAAACAAAGCCCATTTTGAGTGATTGGGCGATTATTGTTCGCGATTTACAGAGTCAATAAGGTTTTAATGATTATGAAGATTCGTTATCAAAATTATATTCATTTAATAAAATGTTATAATTATATTTTTTATAGTTAAAATAGCATATTGTATATTATATTGGTGAAAAGCCATTGTTAATGATGTCTTAAATAACTACGCCTAAACAAATGAAATATTTGTTTTTTTTTTTAATTTAAAAAGAGCGTTCAAGTGCGTTGCCGACCTTTAAGGGACGAAGAAGTTTCTATATCATATCGGTTTGGAAAAATTGACGGAGAAAGCTGGTTCCACAAATTGTGATGTTGTGGATTTCCAGGCATCAAGATGGTGTGCATGGAATCTATGTTAAATAAGACACTGTTTTATTATTATATTTAATTAAAATAAATATATTTACTAATTAAATAACATTTTGTGCAACTAAATCACTCAACAATTTAGTAATTTAGAAAAATTGTCCGAAAAGCTATTTGAGGCAATAAGCTTACGATGCGCACTAAGTAGGTGCTTAATCTACCAACAGTATAAACAATATTTAAAATGATTACGACTGCTAGTTCATACAATTTGGTGCAGTGTCCAATTCTATCTGACACATAAAGAGAGACGCGTCATAATTTTAGTTGTATGAAAGATCATATTTCGTATCATGTAGACTTTGATGTCCTCATGACTAAATTTAATTTCGGCTAATCTCTGCGACTAGTCTTGACATATTACAGAGCACTAGGATGTGTATATCCTCACATAGTATATATATTTTCTTATTTTAAACACCTACAAGATCGGACAGAGGTCAGGTACAGTACAGTAACAGTAACAGCCTGTTAATGTCCCACTGCTGGGCTAAGACCTCCTCTTCCTTTTGAGGAGAAGGTTTGGAGCTTATTCCACCACGCTGCTCTAATGCGGGTTGGTGTAATACACATGTGGCATAATTTTAATGAAATTAGACACATGCAGGTTTCCTCACGATGTTTTCCTTCACCGTCAAGCACGAAACGAACTATAAACACAAATTAAGCACATGAAAATTCAGTGGTGCTTGCCCGGGTTTGAACGATCATCGATTAAGATTCACGCGTTCTAACCACTAGACCATCTCGGTCAGGTATAGGTGCAGGCTTATTATTCTTTCTTCACTCAGGCTGCTAAATTTTTTTGGGGGAAAACTTAACGATTTTATTAGTTATCAACAGCCTTAAAAGCCATTGAGACAATCAACTACAAGAGTGAGATGAGAGGCAATTAATATATAATTATAATTTATTGTGATATAATTTATACAATTAATTGTAACTTGAAGAATATTAAAACTTATTACTTAGGTATAATATCGCGTGTAACTTATTTCTTTAGTGGTTTATTTATTAAAATTACTAGGTCCATAATTTTACAAAGTGCTTACATATTATAATATAATTTACTACATTGGGAACGCACAGGTTAAGCCTTCAGAAATTGATATTTGAATTTTGGATGATAACGTCGTTTCGTAATAATACATTCGATTTTGGGAAATTATAATTAATAAGCACAGCCTTCTTTATTTTCAAAGTCACCCATCCCATCGATGTGTCATTTTTATTAGCACACGAAGATTGTTTATATTTTTGTTTGCTTTTACGTCTTAACTATTCAACCAATTGACATGCATTTTTGTATACACATTTTTATTGTATTTATTGTATTGTTGGGACACTGAAAAGGTACCCTTTCACCTCCCCTACTTTCACACGAGGAAACTACTAATATTAGAAGCTACAACTTTACCGTTAGAATAAAATCAATATTCACGACACGACTTGAATCGGTAAAGATCAATGTCATTTTCTTTTATTCATCACTTTCTGGCGCTGATCCAACCATGGTTTGATTTCAACCGAGCTCTTCTCTGACAACCCCCACTTTGAGTCGAATGAATTCCAAGTTAAACGTATTCGTATGATTTTAATATGGTTGCCAAGTTTTCGTAAGACCTCAAATTTTCGTTGGTTAATGCGATGCTCTGTTTTCTAAAGGGTAGATTCAAAATATCATGGCATATTATAATCCTAATGGCACAAAGGGAATTTTTCGTTCCAGCTTACACATATTTTTTCCTTAGTAAATTGATGATTATTCAAAATATTTTTCGACTCATACGAATGGCGTTCTTGCTATAAATCTAATCATATATCAAAGACAAATCAGGAATGTTATCAATTTCTTCTTGTTTGATCTAAACAATTTTTCTGTCTGAATTTTCATGGAATGCAATATCGGAATGTTTTGTGACGTCATCGAAACCGTCCCTCGGGTCATTTTCGACCCGTTCGTACTCGACACTCAGCATGTGACGAATGAAAATTTCGTTTGTGATGAGAATTGGGTGTTCAGATGTAACATCATATAAGTTTGAATCAGCTGATCTCGTGATTTGACATCTGGTTTGCTTAGACGCTCAGTTTTATTTACACTTATTTTTTTAACTTAATGAATACTTCAATAGTTTAAACAGATGAACTAAATGACTAATATTTAATTTTATATAATAAGAGTCAAATTTTGTTAGAATTAAACTCGATGTTTTACAATGTCTAAGGATATTTTAAAATTTAATTTTAATAAAGCCTATTTTATTTATTTATTTATTTAACACTTTTTGCACAACATATATATAAAATGAGAGAAGTAGGAAACAATCAAAGAAAAATAAAATAAAAAATGGTGCGCAAAGGCGGTCTTATCGCTTATAGCGATCTCTAACAGACAACCTTTGGTGAAAGAATTTTGTAAGAGAACAGGTAAGTGCATTTACATATAAAAAGGAGATACTAAATATTTAATAAACTACACATATCTACATCCCACTAACCACATATAATAATACATACATACATACAATATATATAATTATAGAGTATAAAATTATATATAGATAAATTATAAACCACATACTATTTCATACATACATACATACATACTTTACTTGGAAATGGACAAATAATAGCTATTTTTTATTGATTTTTATCAATAAAATCTACTGATATCAGAGAGAGAGAGCGAGATTATTACTATTTTTATGCAAATATCAATAATTTAATATTATTTATACAATGTATATATATCGGAGAATCGTTATTTTCACGGTTACTCATTGCGGGCAATACCAAGGATCCGGGAGAGAAATAAACTTTTAAACATACAGTCTTAACTTCAACAAACCGAAATAATATTCACACTTTTTATACAGTAAACAGTACAGTTCCTAGGCTTGTGTCCCTTTTAAAATGATTTGAACGGTAAGTGCTGCATATATAAAATCCACACTGTACACAATGCACTGTTTACGTCACTATGATGTTTGTGCGTTGTTTACGGCCAGTTCTCATGAGCCGGATGCGACATGTGCATATCTTTTATGCTTTATGGTCATCTATTAATATTTCTTACTACGAAATTTGTAGTATTTTAAAATGGATTTTTCTTTGTTCTCACTCTTTTATTATCTTATATTTTGTTTCTATATATTATAATTATTAACTTTATTTATGCATCGTTTTAGTGTTGTTAAACTGCCTCATGAATTACTGATTTGCCTAAAAGCGAACTGGTAGAGAATGCCTCCTCTTATAGGCGCTTATTTCGTCCTTTGTTTCAATCACATTATTTTTTTTGAAAGGTTTTTTTTAATAAATAATAATAAAATCATTATTAATAGACAATTTACAATAGTCTAAAGCTAACCTGCCAAAAGTTTTACGTACCTCTCTTCTGAATAACATTGATGCAAAATTGCCGGTCAAGTTGTTGTAATCAATTGTTAAAAATAGCTGTAACTACTCGTAAGACAAACAACATCACTTACTTTTATATAAATATTTTTGAAAAGAATCTCATCGAAAAAATCTTAAATATCCTAAAGTTTCGTTTAAAATAATAATATTAATATTATTATAAAATATAGATCAACTTTAAAAAAGCAGCAAAGTGCCAGTTGATCTTGTAATCTAAAGGCTAAAAACAATTCCTTGCGGAATAGCCAAGGCCTGTTCCAGTATTATTAACTATTTGTTTCTATTTTTATCATTTGTTGTTTTAATGTATATTCGTAGTACGTATATAATACTAAGTACTGGTGGTTTGTTTATAATATCATTTGCTTAGTATAGCAAACGTATCAAATGGCTAATTGACGGACGGAAAGACCGTATTCTACCCTAGAACAAGTTTCGGAGTTTAGAGTATTATGTTTTATTTAATAACAATCATAACGATTAATCTCTGGAAACAAATCAACATACGAAAATATAATAAATGATGTTTACTATTACACCATCTTAACCATATACACATAGATAGATATAACTACTAGTGTTGTTCAGTTGTGCTTACCAGGTTTTGAACCCGCAAACATCGGTTAAGATGCGTGCATTCTAACCGTTGGGATCTCGTCTCTTAACTCATTAAATGTTGTAAACTGACTTACGATGATACGCTATACGATGCGTGTATACTTTAAATGTTACAGTCAATGTCACTATCACTTTTTGACGTCACGGTCGTATTAATGACGTCATTCACAGTAGACACGTGCTTTTTTCATTTTAAATTCAACCTATTTAAGCGTAAAATACTACATAACGACTTTTACGTTTAAATATGTAATAGTTTTTATAATCAGTTCTTCTTTCTGTGTTTCTTTCTTATAATGACTAATTTCTCGTTTGATGTTCGCAAAATGATCGTTAAAGAAATTCCTTGTGCAAGCTTATTATATTAACAACATAATTACTCCAGTGACCACAGCTTTATTTTTTTTATAGGCAGCGGATGAGCAAATGGAACAACTGATGGTCCTCGATCACCACCGCCCTTATACATTGGAGATGTAAGAAATAATAACCATTCCTTACATTGTCAATGTGCCACCAACCTTGGGAACTGAGATGTTATGTCCCTTGTACCTGTAGTAACACTGGCTTACTCATCCTTCAAACCGGAACACAACAATACTAAGTATTGCTGCTTAGCGACAGAATATCTGATGAGTAGGTGGTAACCACCCCGACGGGCCTGCACAAAGCCCTACCAGGTTAATGTAGTAGCTTATAAGTAACAAGTATACAATCGGCGGCACTTAAAGATATTGGGTCACTTCGACCTACTTTCGACTACCGATTGATAGCTGTAAAGTCGATTAAGCGATTCTTATCAGCGTTAATGCGATTCAATGAACAAAATGTTCAGGGCAAACAAAACGAAGGACTTTTTATCTATTTTGGAAATAAACGGTAGAGATATATTAAATGAAATAAGAAATATTAAAACTTAACAATAGTTTCTTCATATTCAATTAAAACATATTATATTAAAGACAAAAATTCAAAGAAGTCGAAAAAACAAAAGCAATAATAAAAAAATAAATAAAATAAAAAAAAGAAAGAGAGAGAGAAAGAGAAAATAAAAAATAATCACTACTTCATAAAAAATAAATAAATAATAAAACCAATAACAGCTATATCTCGAAAATATTCACGTTATTAAGTTTAAATTTATTAAAAGAGCGATGAAATATATATTTATCAACCACAATCAATAAAGGCGATTTTTAAGGCATTTCCTGCCTCGTACAACCACTCTGTGGAACCAGCTTTCGCCAGAGAAGTTTCCGAACTGATATAACATACAAACCTTCAAGAAAATTCCGTAAGGACCTACAGCGCACCTGCAAACCCTCGGGTGTTGCAGGTTTACATGGGCGGTGGTAGTCACTTTCCATCAGGTGAGCCTCAAGCTCGTTTGCACCGTCTTATATTTACAAAAAAAAAGATCAGACCTCTGTATAAAAAAAAATCACCTATCATGTTTCTCTCTAGTAAAAATAGTATAATAAATGAAACTAGTTGCCCAAGTGAGGAAGAAAAGGCATTATCTAGACGATCAAGATTGTCTGCGTGTTAATGTCATGCTGCGAGGCAATGCGTGTTATAAGGCGATCACGCCTTAGGTAGCGTTCTCACAGTCCAAGGATACGTTTAAAGATGTATTCTTTAAAAACTCATATTCATATTTCACTCGTGAAATGTTGAAAATCAACTTATACTGATAAGTTATTTTCATGAGTGCGTCATTTATTGTTATATATTATAATTATCATAATCCATGTCATATGATTTTCTGATATATTTATGATCGGTTTCTACGAGAAATTTTGAGGTTGTTCATACATTATAATTTGTGGTAGGTCTTTGTGCAACGGTTACCGCTCAATGATGACCACTTACCACTAGGTGGCCCATCTGCCCATCCGCCTACCTGTATTATAAATAATAATAATTGACTACTAATTAATTAATAAATGAGCCATAACGCTGGCCACAAAAGCTTACAACCATTTTCTCTGAATAGACCTTTTACTGAACAGATTAATCGATAGCCAATGAAATAAGGAAGTGTATTAAGGACAGTGAGCAATTAAATGCGTATTAGCGCTTTATAGAGCATTAAATGGTCCTTAATTAAACGTAACTCACGTTTTCCAAGCGGGCAGTTTGAATCGGATGCACACAAAACGATTCTTCTTTATTTAAGCGTTACTTGCTTTGAATTTACCGTCGGGACGTGCTCACCGAGACTGCGACTGCGGATAGTTTCTAACTTAGTAATCAGCTCTTTGTGGTGTTTTCTGTTAAACAGCTGATACGAACTTTGCGTGTTTGAGTATTTGATCGATTTGATTGTGTTTTGGTTTAAAATTTTAAATCGAAAATTCAGACACAGGGGAATGTTCCAAAGTACACATGGAATTGGTTTTATAAATTTTAAATTAAGAGCAAGTTATAGCTTGTACGAATATTGAATTGATGAGTATTTTTATGTTTTTGTCCAGTTGATATTATAATTTTGCGTAGGAATACTTTTTAAACACTATCAATTTATATATAAGTTAGTGATTATCCATCAGCAGGAAATAAGCAATCATCACATATTCTATGGCCAAACCGCAATACTTAATGTTATTGTGTTCCGGTTGGAAAAGAGGGCCAATGTAACGACAGGCAAAAGGATATAACATCTTAGTTCGCATTGTTGCAAGGAATAGTCAATATTTCTCACACCACCAATTTCTATATTATAAATAAAATAACAAACCTATCAACGTTATAAGAATAATTGACAAAAAATTTCAGTCATAAAACCCTGTATTTGCCAATTACAGTTCTTGAGACGTGTCGGGGACACGACATACAACTGAATTGAGCCGCTAGTTTCTTATCATCACATCATTAAATCATGTCAATTCTATAAAGGTCATTGACTTACTAGATATATAGATTGCAGAGAGCTACCATTTAAAATCAGATGACAGTAAAGGCATTTACATCCTGACAATGTAACAGAAGAAGGCTTTTTCAAATTGTACGATTTAAATACGATTGCCCATATTATAAAAGCGTACCATTTGAAATCGAGCTATGTAAAAAGCCCTGAGATTCTGACAATATTAAAATTACTTTCAATCACGCCATTTAGGCATTACTCTTGTTATACATGCTTATAACCGACTTAAAAAGTTGTGCTAAGTGATATTTGGAATTAAAATTGCTCATTCATATTAATTTATGATCAACGATAGCGTGATAAAGATATGTATGTTAGATTTTTTTCAGTTTTATTAGTATTTGTTTTGTGAATCATCGCGGATAGTTCATGAACAAAGACTCACTTAAATATGTTTTATTTGTAAAATTAATTAACAGTTATAATAACTGATGAAATAGGTTAAATAAAATATATAATGCTATAAATAAATTGTATTATATGATTTATTATTCTTATCAAAAAAATATGACTGAATTATTTAGTATTGTTTAACATTATGAACTTTATACTTATTACGGCAACATAATTGTTTTTAGTTATGCAATATCTCAAAAAATATACAGCATATAAACTGTTGCCATAATCCAGCGCAGGCAAGCAGCACTGCTTTCATATGCTTAGTTTATATTTATAATTCTTAAATTTGACTCCAAACCGGAATAAGAGAGAAAGCTGTACACTTACACGTTTCTACTTTTATTATAATATTCAAGATTTATTCACAATAAATAACTTATAAATAATAAAAATAATTATTTGATTACTTACTCCATACGAGCAAGAAATTAAATTGAAAATAAAGCTTCGAGATTGAGCAAGCATAGACAAAGTTTGAATAAGTTCACAAAAAAGGTTAGTTTTAAATAAAAATCCAGGGCCTTGTGAGACAAATAACGAGACAGTCAATATTAGTACGAAATAAAATTATGATTAAAGAAAATTCTGATTGTTTTTAAAACTGATCCCTCTTAATAAGCGCTTAAGCATTGTCGACTTCAAGAGTTTATTTTATTAGAAAATTTATTATAATTGGCTCAATTATTTCCTTAAAAACAAGTTTGTTTCACAGGATTTTCTGTACGTTATGGTTGGGATATAGTTATCTGACTTAAACAATAATGCTACTAACGGTTGGGAATGCAGATTGTACCGAAAAGAACCGGCAAGAAAAGCCGTAGTTAGGCTTTTGTCAAATAAAATATACTTGCAATATTTTTATTGATAAAGCCTAACTACGGTTATTAACTATGGTATTTGTTAGTCCTGTATACTAATTCCCAGTTTTTTTTTATCATTTATATAAGATTGCACTGAATAATAAGCCGTGGAGTACCGGCTTAGAATAGTACTCCCCCAATCTCATCCCGTGGGTGTCGTAAGAGGCGACTGAGGGACGGGGAAAAGGGGGGATGGGCAGCAGCGTCCCCCCTCCCATAAACATCTTACCCCCTACTGCGCTCGCCAACACGCCTGCCCAGCGCGGCGAGTATGGGCAAACCCCTCCCTAAATGGCAGATGCGCCCAAAAAAAGGCCCCCAGTTACCGGCAAGCCCGCTAGGCCCGACCAAGGTAGCGGTCGCGGTATCGGCAGGGCAGGGGGTGCTAAGAATCACCGGTTCACGGCAGGCTACCGTATAAAGCGACTGAAAATGGCAACGTATAACGGACGCTCGATGAGGCTGGACCATCACCTCGCCGAATTAGAAGTAGAGTTAAGTCATATAAACTGGCATATACTGGGGTTATCTGAAGTCCGAAGACAGGGGGAGGACACGATAACTCTAGAGTCCGGTAACTTACTCTACTTCCGCGAAGGTGATAACCTCTCCCAGGGTGGTGTCGGTTTTCTAGTCAAAAAGGATCTCATTAGCAGCATTGTGGAAATCAGTAGTGTGTCGAACCGGGTAGCGTACCTTGTCCTAAAACTTTCCGACAGGTACTCCCTGAAGGTTGTACAGGTATATGCGCCAACTTCGACATACTCTGATGATGTGGTCGAAGCGATGTACGAGGACATCGCAAAGGCCCTCAACGACACCTCGAGGGCCCACTACAATGTTGTTATGGGAGACTTTAATGCTAAAGTGGGAGTACAAGATAGCGGTGAATCAAAAGTCGGACCTTACGGCTTGGGCTGCAGAAATCACAGGGAGCAAATGCTGGTAAACTTTCTCGAAGTGCAGGGGCTTTTTTTGATGAATTCTTTCTTTCAAAAGAAGCCTCAGAGGAGGTGGACCTGGCGAAGCCCCGATAACGTGACAAGGAACGAGATAGACTTTATCATTTCGAATAAAAGGCACATATTCAGAGATGTTTCAGTGATCAACAGGTTTAATACCGGAAGTGATCACCGCTTGGTTCGAGGCACTCTAAATATCAACTTAAAAGCCGAAAGATCGAGAATGATGAGGTCTACTCTCCGACCTACCATGCTCCAAGCTGCTCAAGGCTCCGAAAAGTTCCAAATGGAACTTCAAAATCAATTCTCCGCGTTGGAAACCATAAGCAGCATTGATGAGAGAACCGACACGCTGGTCAAAATACTGCAAAACACATCCCGCAAGTGTTTTCCGCCACAGAGAAGAGACAACGCACCAAAACTCTCTGCTGAGACACTCGAGCTCATGAAAAAACGACGAGAACTACCATCGTTTTTGTCAGATAAGGCCTTAAATCGAACAATAAAAACGCTGACGCGACGCGATCTCCGACGCTCCAATACCCGTGCCATCAAGGCTGCGATTGAGCAAAATCGGGGATCGAAAGTGTTCGCTCGCAAGTTTGGGAGGCCGCGTCTGACAAAACTTAAAACTGAAAATGGTGGGGTCGTTACCTCTAGGCCTGAGATTATCGGAGAAGTAGAGAGGTTTTATGGGCAGTTGTTCTCTTCAAGATCGGATAAACCCGTGGGAATCAGTATTGATGACCAGCGCGCCCCTCTTATGCGCCATTACTCCGAGGAGCTCCCGGTCGTTGACCAAGGAGAGATTAGGGCGGCTCTAGAACAGCTTAAAAACAACAAAGCTCCGGGAGATGACGGAATCACAACAGAGTTGCTTAAGGCAGGCGGGACCCCGGTCCTGAAAGAGCTAGCAAGCCTCTTTAATTCCGTCATCCAACATGGCAAGACCCCGGAAACGTGGAGCGGGAGTGAGGTGGTACTGTTTTTCAAGAAAGGTGATAAAACCCTCTTGAAAAACTACAGACCAATCTCCCTCCTGAGTCACGTGTATAAGCTGTTCTCCAGAGTCGTCACGAACCGTCTCGCCAGACGACTTGACGAGTTCCAGCCCCCAGAGCAAGCCGGCTTTCGATCAGGCTACAGCACCGTGGACCACATCCATACTGTTCGGCAGATTGTGCAGAAGACCGAAGAGTACAATCAGCCGCTGTGTATGGCATTTGTGGACTACGAGAAAGCCTTCGACTCCATCGAAACCTGGGCAGTGCTCGACTCATTGCAGAGATGTCATATCGATTGGAGATATATCGAGGTACTGAGATGTCTGTACAACGCCGCTACAATGACTGTCCACATCCAGGACTGTAAGACGAAGGCGATCCAACTGCGCAGAGGGGTGAGACAGGGGGATGTAATATCCCCGAAACTGTTCACCAACGCGTTGGAAGACGTTTTCAAAACGCTGGATTGGACTAGGTATGGAGTCAATGTAAATGGCGAGTACATCTCACACCTTCGATTTGCCGACGATATCGTCATCATAGCAGAGTCGCTGGAACAACTCACCGAAATGCTGCGTAGCCTAGGCGAGTCTTCCCGGTGTGTCGGTCTCGGTATGAACTTGGACAAGACCAAGGTCATGTTCAATAGGCATGTCGTGCCGGGACCGATATACGTCGAGGGGAAACCTCTCGAAGTTGTTAGTGAATATACCTACCTAGGACAGATAATACAAGTCGGTAGGAACAACTTCGAGAAGGAAGCCGATCGAAGAATTCGCTTGGGATGGGCAGCATTTGGCAACCTTCGTCAAGTCCTCAAGTCGTCTATACCGCAATGTTTGAAGACGAAAGTCTTCAACCAATGCGTCTTACCTGCCATGACATACGGTGCCGAAACGTGGACACTAACTGCGGGACTAGTCCACAAATTCAAAGTCGCTCAGCGTGCTATGGAGCGAGCTATGCTCGGAGTATCTTTGAAGGATAAGATCAGAAATGAGATTATCCGGAAAAGAACCGGAGTCACTGACATAGCTTGCAAAATTAGCAGGCTGAAGTGGCAGTGGGCTGGTCACGTATGTCGTAGGACCGATGGCCGTTGGAGCAGACGAGTCCTAGAGTGGAGAACGCGAATCGGCAAGCGCAGCGTAGGGCGCCCTCCAGCCAGGTGGACCGACGACCTTAAGAAGGTGGCGGACACCAACTGGATGCGGAAGGCGGAGGACAGGGAGCTTTGGCGCACCTTGGGAGAGGCCTATGTTCAGCAGTGGACAACGATTATCTGTTGATTGATTGATTGATTGAATAATAAGCATTATTTCTTAATATTTTCTAATATGAGTTTTAATACAAACACTAAAACACAAATACATACATAAAATTAAGCTAACTGTGATATAGTAATTGATCATCAATAAGCACAAAGTGGATAAAATGAATAATGAAAAATTAAACAGTAACAAATTACATACCGATACATGTTATTTAAGATTAACCATTAATTACACTAGCTCACTTACCTTTTAAATCAGAGCAGGATATAGTATTGCTATTTGCGAAACGATATACAATATTTTTATATATATTAGGTATCTCATGTTTTTTGATTTCGTTAAACTTATTTTATCTATTTCTTAAATCAAATTTAATTTGAAGCTCATTAATTATTAACAAGATGAAAACAACGCTGTTCTTAAGTGGAACAAAAAACAACAATTTAATATCTTCTAATTTTCTTAGACAGCTGAGCCGCCACACAATTTTTTTGAAGTAACATCAAGTATTTATTATGGCGTATTTCTAAATGAGCGTAATAAATTCGAAGGTAGCTTTATAAAATTAATGAACGATATTGAAAATTTGCGAAAAATATGCGATAAAATTTGTAAAACTTTTTAGTACGACGCGACGGTCGTAAAACGATCGAGCGACTGCCGCAACGCATTTAGGAGTAATAAAAGCAGACATTCACAATCGTAATTCAAGTTAGAATTTTTTTTAACCCATAAACCACTCGGGTGCCATCTGTTTTGTATATCTGAAGCTTCGAGTCGTTACTGCGAAGTTAATGTCTTCGTGTAATCATAAACTCGTTTAAATTGGGTTAAATTATGCAAAGAGTAATATTATTCTTTACTGCATCGTTTTAATTTATTATAACATCACGCAGACCACCTGGTGCTTTTAAGAAAGACCTAATGCTACTTAAAGTGCAAGTAAAGTTAGTCAAGTTAGTTATTTATTGAAAAAAATAACTTATATTGTATTTATATTTTGTTATTGTACGTATGTACGTATTTTGGACAAAAATATAATATTTAATGATTTATATTACACAGTATGGTCTACAATACAAAAATACTTAAAAAAACAAATTTTCATAAAACTTAAAGCTTGACCTACACTAGAGACTTGGAGACTATGATCCCATAGCAAAAATCGCTTTGTTCGCTACAACATGCTCTATGCTCGCAAAAGTGTACCCACACCACTTGTAGGTATTATACAACGAGCGGGCTTTGATCGCTCGCACGGAATCTCTCCGCCGCCTTTTTATGGCTTTTAACCACTTTTAACCTGGAACGGTCAACTCACAACTTTGTACGTCGGTCTATTTGGTCACTCGGATTGGTAATTACTGGAAATTTAAATAGTAGCAGCAAATACTGTGTCGAGTGTTACACATTTTTTTTGTACTGCAAATTAATTACTTTCATGATATATACTAATAATATAAATGCGAAAATAGCTCCGCCTATCGGCCTGTCTGTCTATCTGTTAAGCTTCCAAGGGGAAATTACTGAACTGATTTTACCAAAATTAGATATGAAGCAAGCTTTATGTTGCATTTTTAAACACAAAAAGATTTACATAAAAAATATTACTGAAATCCACATGACCCCGCAACTATAAATAATTCTCTACGCCATTATCATTGTAATTATCCACAATAGTCAATACTAGCTTATTAGCGGCAAATATTAGCTTACTAATCGACACCAAACCGGGATATTTAAGTACACAAGCCGTGTTGCACGTCCCTATCAACAATTGCTGGCGTGTTGCCAGGCGTTCACATTAAGCCGCATGGTGGCCTGACAAGGACCTGTATTAATAAGCCTCGTAACACTAAATTAACCCACTGATGCACCCGATACCACGCCACGTAATATCGCCACCGAACTATGTGCAGTATATTGATATTGTATTGCACTAAGCTATAACTTACATTGTGAACTTGTAGATAGATACATATATACCAAAGCATTCGCTATCAAGATTTTTCATTTGAAAAGTAAGTTTTCAGAAACTGCATTTCAGTTGAAACGTAATTATGATCAAATAAATTGAAATGATACGAAATTCAAACGAATGAATTAAAATACTAATATAAAAGTTCAATTTATACATAATATCTTACAAATAGACTTCTTGGAAGTAAACTAGGAAGAGTAAGCCAGACCCGCAGCTCGGATAAATTTGCCTGTCCCAAGTAATGAGATTTGGAAGTAACTCCAGAGCTGAGCCATAATTTTGGAACGGGTTCGAAGTTTTGAAACGTCACGTGAAATTGAACCAGCTCATGCTGGAAATGATATCATCTGTGATAACTTAGAAAACTTAGCTCAAATAAGATATATTTTAAGTGAACAACTAGAAGAACGAGAAAATAACTAAGCACTTTTATAACTTTTCTTATGAGGTGCTTTACAGCTCTCAAAATAATAAGGGCTAAAAAGCAATATTGTAACTATATATTTTTAACAAATTATATTTCCTCGATATAATTAAATCTTTGACTTAATACTAACTAGCAAATTGAACCTTCAGTCTTAGTAAACGCAAGCTAAATCAATTTATAAGCGCATCAACAGAACATGGTACTTGGCATGTTTAACGACACTATAAATATTAATTAATGCAGCTTAGTACTAAGAGGCTCGTAAGACATAATATTACAAACATTGTGACTCTTATTAGTAAAGATATAAGGATGAAATTTGTACATATCAACAATTGTATATACATTTATCTGTTAAGGTGTAGTAATTTAGATGCCTTCCGCGCATCAATTGATCCCAAGTGGCATTGCGAACGCCTTCAATATTAGGATTGTTGATTAACATTCCCGTTTACCTTTGCTAAAGGAGAACTCGTTAATGATTGAATATATTAATTAATTGATCTGATTCTTTAGTATTATTTTAAAACGTTGAAATTCATCTATTCCTCTTTTTAATTTAAACATAATTGTCGTTTTTCAAGAAACTGTTACCAGTTATGAAAAATATTTATGCACAAATAACTAAAATTTATTTATTTAATAATAATATAATATTAGGGCAATATTATTGTGACTAGAACCATCGCACTGGTTGAAATTTACTCATCTTCATAACCTTTTGAATGTGAGTATAAGATTAATTCCCCTGCTTTCGTTACAGATATTTGATGTTTGCGTGATATGAAACTTAATAGTAATAAATACACTTACCAAGTTTATCTTGCAGCACGGTCTTGGTGTGGCAGTGGACGAGGCAGAGGAGAAGGAATAGCGCAACGTGAGCCGCCATTCTGCCAGAGCTGATCACGTGCACGCCACCGCGCGCTGAAGCCACCGCATGTTGTGCGGTTACTGTAACGGATTAAAAACATTAACAATGGTAATAAAAACAAGGAATCTAAAAGAGAGATAGCCACATCGTCCAGAACACGTGAATCTTACAGTTCATTGCGTGCTCGGCGATGAAGGTAAACATCGTGAGAAAACCTGCTTGTGTCGAATGAAGTTCTGCCATATGTTCATCCAAAACTTTCTCCTCAAGAAAAGATGAGGCTCAAATCAGACAGTTTACTTTTTTACGTTTTCGGTATGAAAAACTTATGCAAGTATTTCAATGATATGGTTTGCAAGATCAAGTTAAGTTTTTTCCATAGATATTTTACTCGACCCTCACAAATCGGATTGAGATAGACCCTTCCTGGGAACAATCCAATAACCCATAAAAAATCACGCGTGACGGCAGACCCGTCGTCCAGGGCATCATGCCCTTCTGATGAATTTTAGTTCTGTGTAGGTAAAATATGTACTGTTATAGAAGTAACCTAACGCTGAGTTAATTAATAACGAAAAGCTACCTAATATCTTTTTTAGTAGATTATTGATTAATCATTCTGAATTACAAAGGTATTAGAGAATTTAAAAGAACTAAGTTTCCTGCTTGGCACCAGATGAGACGACAATAATTTACTTCAACTTGATAGTTCTCCAAAATCTTTATCTTCCACATAATTTAATATCTAGCGAGAAAAGCCTTGCCAAGTCGTCTCCCGTACTAAATTTCAAAAAGGAATTAACCTGGTCGGCTTGGCCGTCCCGGGGACTGTCGCACGACAGATTTTATTACAGCCATGAATAAATTCCGCCACTGGGAGTTCGCCTCTCACCTCGTAAATTATAACGATGGTTTAAACCATCAGCCCGATTTACTGCGACGGTTCAACATGTGCCATTATAAACATATGCGATACACAACCGGCAATGGATATCGTGTGAAATGAAATGAACGGAATTTAGTTGAACTAATATTCTTTACATCAGCTTGCATCATACGATAAGGTATATTTAGTTCACTCCGTCCGTATAACGCTTCAGAACATTTTATCTTGCTTTCTATAAACAGTATCTCAAATATATATGTCCAGCAAATTTATGTTTAGTTCGATGTTTATGAGTACTTTCCTAAAGATTATCACACGTTTTTATGTATAAAGCAGTGTAAAAACAAATTATTTATTTACCTCCAACATAATAGTACTATTGTATATAATTTCATATCTAATTAAAGTTACTTCAAAGTCAAAATCATTATTAGGTACAGAAGCTAGGTTTTGACTAGTGGTAGAGCTTTGTGCAAGCTCGTCTGGGTGGGTATCATCCTTTCATCAGATATTCTACTTGTATACTTGTATTGTTGCGTTCTGGTTTGAAGGGTGAGTGAACCAATGTAATTACAGGCACAAAGGACATAACATCTTAGTTCTCAAGGTTGGTGGCGCATTGGCGATGTAAGCGATGGCTAACATTTCTTTCAATGCCAATGTATTTTGTATATGTATTTGTATTCTGTATGTCTATTAAGGGCGTTGGTGACTACTTACTATCAGGTGACCTATATACTTGTCCACCTGCCATGGCAATAAAAAAAGCATAGAATGTTAAAAATCAGCCACCTGTTCGGAACTTTATGTTTCTCAGATCTTTCATCAGTAAATATCGAAATTTTACATTGGTTGGATTTGTTTTCAAGGATGAGTGAGCCAGTTTAAATACAGGCACAGAAGACAAAACATTGACAACAGAGTTTTGATGGCTTCGTGTATATGCAAACGCAAGAGCACTTTATATTCCCTCATCATATGAGTTATCCCAAATACTTTTTATTGGTCCAGCCCATGTCTTGAATACTAGATGTATCGTAGATACATAAAAACAATACACTAATAATATAAACTGATTAGAAACAGTGCTTTGTTAAATATTGTACGCGCTACTCTCGTAATATTTCATAATAATACGAAAACAGATTTCCTGAAGTTCCAAGATCTACATATATCAAATTACAACGATTCAAGCTACTATTCCTGAATAAATACACCGTAGCCCTTCCAGCGGTCGTAAATAAATCAGCTGAAGGAGGTCGGGTGCGGTTATGAGCCAATTTTTTTGTCTCCCGCACATTCGCAATTTAATTCACAGGTGCTCCACGCCGCCGTTTGATTCATGCCTCAATTTATTTGTAATTTATTTTGTTGTTAAGGTCAGGGCGTACGTGAGTAACTTTTATTACTTTTTGAAATTACTTGAACGACATTGTAATATTTAATTTTTGAATATCTTTTATTTATAGAAATTGCCAAACCCTGTCTGACTAATCATCACCAAATTATTTAAACTGTAAGTCGCAATATTGTACTTCGTTTCGAAATGTAGAACTACTAATTATAAATGAAGCGATTTTCCGCTATTGCTTATTAAATTTTTCATAACTCGAGCAAATATTAAGCACATGACCAGTTTTACATGTTTGCCACTGAAAATACGTTGACAGAAAAATCTAATAATTTTTTTAACGAGACTTGCGATTGCGAATTGCGACCCAGCATATCAAGATCTTCAGCCTTATTAACCAGCCACTGTACCAACAAATTCATATAAAGATGATGAAATATGTACTGAAAAAATCTTTGTTAAACATAAAAAATTATATTATATATTTAAAAGATGCGGAATCAATTTCCTACTACACATACACGTACATTTATAAACGAATTGCAAACGTAAATTGAATTGGAAACTAAATATATCAGCTTATTTATTATAACCTCTCATTTTATAGAACATTCTTTGAAAACAAATAGGTTTTCAATAGCAGAAACTGTTTATTCCAAAGCCTTCGTCCGTCTGTTTATTTAAAGCACAAATGCAATTTCCCTTTATCCATTCCTTGAGTCTTCATTATACTAAGATGAAGATGTTCTTTATAAAATAGAACTATTAAAAAGTTATTTACAGTGATCTTTTGATTTAAAAACCGAATGAGTTTTGCAGTATTACCTTGGATACTCGGCATCCTCTCCTCTTAAGAATAGTACTTGGTGATAGGCACCACCGACTTATCACATATTCTAGTTTCAAACAGCAATATTCTTGTGTATCCAGTGTAACTACAGTCATAATATCTTGGTTCCCAAAGGCGGTGGCGCATTGTCAGGTGACTTATTTTCACGTCTGCTAAATTATTTAAAAGAAGCATTTTCTATTAAAATAAAACTAGCAAGTATGATATAGCGTTGTAGATAGTCTATAAATACTAGAACAGACCCAGTGTTGGTAGTAGTTTACGGAACAAATGACGCAGAAAACGCATAGACCGCTGTAACCATTTGAAGCTAAAGTGACGGCCGGCGTCGGTGCTCAGTTCGGACTTCACAGTAAAACTGTATTGTTGATGACTCTCATAATATACAGCAAGTGTTTAATATTTTTACTGTTTTTGTTAGCATTTCTCTTCATAACGTAATTAAATGATTATTTTACACTAATTATAAAATAAGTATTTTTTGATTAGCGAATAAAAAAATCGCTCGCTCATTTCACTATTAATTTACAAGTATTATGTTTTTGAATTTATTGTAAATATTATCTTAAAATATAACAGAGATACGTACACAAACTCTTTATTTAACAAATCATATCTAATAAAATCAAAAATTGATGAAGAAACGATTAATAATTTGATTAAGTATTATGAATCATTTTATACATACTTCGCAGATTTTAAACATAAATTGCCTACAATTTAATCACTTTACGTTGTACGTGCATAATTAATTAAAAGTAAAAATCTGTTATCTTTTGTAAAGACAATGAAAATGAGAATCAAACACGCTTTAACTGGTGGTAGGGCTTTGTGCAAGCTCGTCTGGGTAGTAACCACCCACTCATCAGATATTCTACCGCAAAACAGCAATACTTGATATTGTTGTGTTCCGGTTTGAAGGGTGAGTGAGCCAGTGTAATTACAGGCACAAGGGACATAAAATCTTAGTTCCCAAGGTTGGTGGCGCATTGGCTATAAGCGATGGTTGACATTTCTTACAATGCCAATGTCTAAGGGCGTTTGGTGACCACTTACCATCAGGTGGCCCATATGCTCGTCCACCTTCCTATTCTATAAAAAAAAAAAACGCTATGATCTATCCAGAGTAGAGGTGATGAAACCTTATGAAAGCACTCCTTGATGAATGTTTAATAAATGGCCGAAACGAACATTTATATAGTATAAACGTCAGAATTAAAGATAAACGTGTAAAACGTAAATATAAAAAGTTGTAAATATATAAAGTTTAACTTGGCAAAGTAAATATATGCTTTCAGGTATAATATTGTATAAGACATTCGCAAGTGTTGCTAACATAAAAAATAGAAATTATTATTTGAAAATTTATTATATAGTTAATAACAATATTCATTCCATCGGTATTGTTTGTGTAAAAGGTCGTATGTGAAAATCGTATACTTTATAGAAGAGCTTTTAAATTAAATGTTTTCTTATTTTTGTCATATCTTTATGTTTGTTTTGCAATGTATTTATTTTATGGTTACTAACAAAAAACGTAAACATAAAAAGTCAGTTACATACTTTTTGCAGTTTTATATATAAACTTAATTTTATACACGAACTTTTGCTTTAGTCGTTATTTATTAAAGCAATGGTAACATTAAAATGGGGATAATCCTGTGTTCGGCTGTCATGTAACACGGGATATTAGTGATAAAAATATCTAAATAGTTATTTAGCTAAAAAAACCGGCAAGCTTCCAATTATTAAAATTATTAATTCGAATCGAACCAATGAAGAACACGTTCAACTTAACCGAAGAACTTGTTTTATAAAATTAGAAAAAGAACTATATATATGTATATGTATATATATATATATATATATATATATGCACATAACTATTCATTCATTGCTCATAAGAAGAAAGCTGAAAGATTGAAGA
Source organism: Nymphalis io (assembly GCF_905147045.1). Lineage (NCBI taxonomy): Eukaryota > Metazoa > Arthropoda > Insecta > Lepidoptera > Nymphalidae > Nymphalis > Nymphalis io. The sequence continues at coordinate 14,295,752 of NC_065890.1, read as the reverse complement.
AATGCTTTAAAGTGGAACAAAACTATAATAACTGTCCCTTTCATGTCGTCCGGCTGTACACACAACAAAGTTCATTGTTCAATTACCTCTAAAGGAATTTCCAATACACATTTTTATTCAAGACAAGGCACTAAATTATGAGAGTAAATGTACACTCAACCTCATTTATACGTTAACAAAGAGACATAATATCTTCAACTGAATTCCATTAAAACAATACATTTTTATAAACACAATTTAAGCCCAAAGGATGTCATTATGTGCTGATAGTACATCACTAGTTTCGTTATTAACAAAATAAACAGAGGTCAACCAACGAATAATGTTCAACCATAAAATTATATGTAAGGTAATAGACAAAAACAAATAATTCTAGACCCATTTAGAAAGCCATACACATATACACAGGGTAAAGTAAATAAAGTTGTTTTAGGATTCAACTTCATATGAGTATCATAAAGTGGTGAGTTTTGTTTCACACAAAATTACGTATGTTGGTTGCATGGAAGAGATCGCTATAGGCCGACAAAGCATAATGCTAATTATATTGTATCCATGTGTTATGTAATTTTAATTTTTTGTAACGTACAATAAAGTATATTCTATGTATCTTTTTATCCGATTGATATGAAACTTTCATATTATATTAGTACATAGTTTCAGGGCGAAAATATGCTCTATAACAGAGTAACAGTAAAAGCCTGTTAATGTCCCACTACTGGGCTAAGACCTCCTCTCCCTTTGGAGGAGAAGGTTTGGAGCTTAGCAAGCATTAGCAAGCACGATATGAATTATAAACACTAATTAAGCACATGAAAATTCAGTGGTGCTTGTCCGGATTTGAACCACCATCATCGGTTAAGATTCACGCGTTCTTACCACTTGGCCATCTCGGCTTATGCTATATAGCATGTTGATATGTTGCATATTATTTAAAATAATCTACGTTGTCGGATTATCACTAATATGTCAATCGTCCTACGAGACAGCAGATAAAAAACATTTCACAGCATTAAAAAGCAACTTCATTGAAATGTCTAAAACATTTCAAGCTAACGGGACGCGCTTTATGGATTTTGGCTACGCTTCAATAACTTTTCCAATTCAGAGGAAATAAAAACAAAGGACGACGAAGATCGAAAACCGATATTGTTATTTTTGGAATGAGCACACAATGCCGACCGGGCGTACTTTGTCAACACAGAGAATTGGACACTAGCCTTAAGGTTATATTCAGATAAAATACGGATGACATTTCTACACGTAAAGTGTGTAGTATGTTATATCGTTATGATAGGCCAAATAAAAGTGCGTATCTCAAAACTGTTCCACAGAAAGGAGTCAGCATTTAAATATTTAATAATAATAATATTCTGGGACATTTTTCACACACGGCCATCTGATCCCAAATTAAGCTTGGACAAAGCTTGTGCTATGGAAACCAGACAACTGATATACTACAAATACTATTTTTCTTTTGCAAATACATATTTATATAGATAACTACACCCAGACTTAGGACAAACAGACATGTTCATGCATATAAATATCTGTACTGGGTGGAAATCGAACCCACAACCGTCGGCGTGAAAGGAAAGCATACCAATCACGCCAACCGGCTCGTCAAATAATACAGGTTTTTAATGTTACTGTTAATCCACGCTATATTATAAAGCTGGACTGCATGTTTGAACGGGCTATCTATTACACATAATGTACTCATTATGTGTAATATACATATTTATATGTATATTTCTTAATACAAGACTATCCGAAAATAGGAACGCTCACTGTTGTTACATATTTAAAACTAAACTCGGTCAGTACATTATGACACATAAAAAAAATTAAAATAATTAATTTGAGAGAAGAGCAATCGATTCTATTAACATTTTATATTAATAGATATTATATATTATTGACTGACATATTATGTAAATTTCGTATTTAATATATTCTATTGTTCCGTTAGAGATCACTTGTTCCGTCTTACATATACACACACACACAAGTTCTAATCAAACTTTTTACATACCAAAAGACCTTACGCTTACCTCGCACGCATTTATCCGGCAGGGTCCCCATCGGAAACCCCTTCAAGCACCTTATTCAGGTCCATACAGGGTGCTGCGACGTGAGGAGAAAACCTTTGACATCGACGTACAAGGCAAAACGCAGCGAATCAGCATAGACAGACTGAAACCAGCTTACATACTCGCTGAGGACCAGACAGACCAGAATATCAAAGTTCAGGAGAAGTCTGATGCCATCCCTGCCAGTAAAACCAGGAGTGGTAGAGTGGTCAGATTCCCAAACTACTATCGCCCGTAGTCACGGTCTCGGGGGGTGATGTTGCAGTGGTCTGATGTATGTCGTCACACGTATGGATACACCCCCTCGGCAATATGGTCGCATGCGCATCTATTGTCCTCGCAGCGACGTCACACGCTTGACCACACCCCCAGCAAGATGGCCACATGCATCGCTTTTGTTTTCGCCTAGGAGGAGGTCCCAAAAGTGGCAAGCACGCGTGGTGGTCATCGTGAGAGGGGAATGCCTATATAAGCGCTGTTGTTGTTGTTTATTTTATTTAATTGTATTGTATTGTATTATATTGTAAACATTGTTGACTTGTCACAATAAATAACTCTTAAAGTCTGCCGGAGTTTTTAATGGGTGGTTAAGCTACGACTCTCTTCACATAGAATAAATATATATTAAATTCTTAATCCAAATTCAAAGCGAATATGATCGCAAGGCAAAGTTATATCGGATATTCCCTACGTTTTTAGTTAGAATATTCACAGCTGGCTGGTCTTCATTGATTCTAAAAGATACCGAGCCGCGTCCAAGTTGTAATCGTTATGAGATCATGAAAAGTTAATATATTCATAGATCATGGCTAGGTATTGATATTCATTTTGATTCGATCACATAAAACATTGCTCACTCGGTAGTGATCAGTTCCTTGATTAAGAAAATCAAGTAAAATATTTAGTAGTTTAATTGAATAATTCAATCAACGCAATTATATATTTACATTATTATATACAAATATATTTGTCACTCTTTTTCTCCTATCCGGCTGAACCGATTTTCATGAAATTTATTGGGTGGATACGTACGAAGTTAGTATTGGCAGGCGGTATTAAAAAAATTAATTTAATGTATAAAAATCACAGCATCAATAAATTAACAACATTAAATTATTGACCATATTAAATTAACCGCAAAGAACCAGACATAAAAAAGGCAAAATAAAAAGTCACATACAACAAAATTGAAGTAACATATATATATATATATATATATATATATATTTAGTTTTTATACATATATACACAAATAGACATATAACCATATTTCAGGTAAACGAAACTCACGATTCCAGACCAATACGAGATTAAAAAAACCGTCTATAAACCGATAGATGAGTTTATTTTAGAAGTTCTCGTGAAGGCTTCACCTTTCTCTGTTATGCAACTTAGCAAATATCCGCTTTCAACCTATTTTTATACAATTTACCTTAGAGTATGCTGTGAAGTTTGATTACCTCGTTGGACTGATGGTTAGCTCCTCTGACTACTATGGTCTTGGTTGGTTGGTTGGTTGATTGGTATGGTTGGTTTTTCTGTTAAGATAATTTCAGTAGCAAAGTATGGCACGACGTGCCTCGGAAAGCACATAAAGCTACGCAAGTTGATCCAGCGTCTGAACTCTTTCCGATGTATCAAATTGAATCCACAAATATTCAATTTATTTTTCAATAGAAATACATATTATTTTGACACAAAAGTTAAAATGAAATTAATATTTCTATTATAAATCGTATAAAATTAAACATTAAAATATGCTTACGTTGTTGCTACGAAATGGTTTTGTGACAGATGTATAAACGTTCGCATGTATATTATGTACGAGTTAAAACCGCGGTTTTAAAACAATTGTCGTGATTGCAAAGAATAATATTATCAATCGAAACCACGAAGTTCTACATTTACTATTGCTTGAAAAAACACACAAATTATAAGCATCATTGAGATTTATTATAATTTAATGAACAGTGAAAATGAGAAGTGAAATAGAGAAATCAATAAATTAAAGAGTAAAATAAAAGCCTCTGAATTTCCCACTGCTAGGCTAAGGCCTTCTATCCTTTTGAAGAGGAAGTTTGGAGCTTATTCCACCACGCTGCTCCGATGCAGGTTGGTGGCAGAATTTCAGGAAAACTAGACAGGTTTCTTCACGATGGTTACCCTACCGAGTACGAGATGAATTATAAGCCCATATGAAAATTCAATGATCACCCACGAATGCGAGCAATAAACAAAATTTATATAAAGATACAATTTCAAACATTTATAATATTATATTTATCAAATATGCTAATACAGTGTAACATACAATTATAATAAACAATTGAAACAACTCATAATAATATACGAAAATATAAGTACTTGTCAGGGATAATAACTTTTTCAGGAGTTTCGTGTTCGTCTATTTTCAAACTTAACACATTGAAATTGGGTGTACATTAGATTGTCACAGTGACGTGCACGCTTCGCAGGTGCATGCGTTAAACAGTCATTAACGCGGCCGAACGAGCGGGACTTGTTAACGCTTAGCTGTGAATTAGGTGGGCGAGTCGTTTTTAAAAACGTTATGCGATCTAGAGAAATTAGGTTACCATTACACTAGACACATACACGCAAATGTATCTGTGTGAATTCGTTTTAACGTAACTCCAGGTTTAATTTAAAAAAAAAAAACTAAAGTAAATAGAGTTAAATACAGTTCAATTATTATTTATCCTGAATGGAAAATAAGTAATACTAACTGTAAAGTTTTTTCTTAAGATTTTTTACGTTATATGGGACAAAGAAAAGGTAAGGTAATGAGTTTATACTTTTCACTGTACAAGTATTCATGTACGTAACTGATCAAACCTTCAGAGGCCATCAATTTCTCAGTTTTAAAAATATAAAGATAAAATACGTAAATTAAATTATTTTAAGTCAATAGCATGTCATAACACATACACAAACGCGCGTAAAATCACACTCTCCAGCATGCGCAATCACACACGCATTAAATATAATTTTTATATACCGAAGCCTATTGTAATTATTTAAGGATTTCTGAACCACAGTTTGATAACTGTACGCGCACAGAATTCGAATAAATTATAATTATTTGTTATATAAGAGGCATTTGATTTGTAAGAATTGGACCTATATGTCTCGTTACGCCCGCCATGTTCTAAACTGTGTGTCGAAGTGTCTATTGTAGTGATTTCTTTGACTTGACGCTTTTATATTTTTATAATTATATCGTTATAATATATGGTATTGTTATTAAGTGAATATCCAAATGATCTACAACTTACAAGTCTTACTTGTTGTAATGAAAAACTAAATCTTAAACTATTTAGACAAATTATGGCACTACAATATAAAGTGCCATAATTTCGTATTGCAATCGGACTATGCAATCATCGTTAAAAACACTTCGCCCCAATTCATAAAACATTCTTACCACAGACTTGTTGAGCCTTTGATGTATGCGTTTTTTTTTATGTGTAAACATCTTAGCGCTCGATACACGGTAAGGGCTAACTGAGAGTCCGACTGTCGAATGACGTCAGCGTAAGGTTTTAATTCATTTAAAGTCCAGAGGGTGGATCTACCAGTTATCTGTCCGATAGCTGGTTGGAATCACTACGGGTACGCGACCCCGGACTGCTCTAGCTACTAGTGTCACATTCCTGTATCTTCCGTGATCACAGTATCCTCACCCCTCTCCTTGATACGTTGTTTCCCAAAATTATCCCAGCGTCACGCCAAAGAAGAAGGAAAACTAATATTAAACCCGGAGCGGTGCCTCCGTTTAGGCGTAAGCCAGTCACCTGCGGCCAAACCAGCACCACACGTATTGACTCGTCATTCCTGCGGATCCTGCTGGGGAGGAGGAGAGGGTGGCATGGGTACTGGGCAAGCCCGTGTTGCCATAAAGTCGCCTGGCCCAGGCGTAGCAGCATCCACGGAGAGGACACTTCGCTCACCTGTCTTGCAGGTGGAAAACAACACGGAGAGTTTGGATCCTCTCTCGCATTGGTCTATTCAGTCATGAACACAAGTGCCTTCGCGATGCCGCTTAAATCATCTGTCAAAGATGCAGAGGCCTATATATAAGGTTTTAATTGTTAGTCAGAAAGCGATTGTCAGTCATTAGTAAAATAATTTAATCGTTTAACAAATCTCTGGATTCAACTATCAAACATTTATGAGAGTAGCAATATTAAATACGAAAGAACAATAAAAAAAGTCGAATAACATACAATTAAATGAAATAGGCACTTACAAACACTTTCGAATTGTAATTTCACTGAATCATATTAAATATCAAGGTGGCTTATTTTCGGAATGTAGATTCTACCGAGAACAACCGGCAAGAAACTTAGTCGTTACACATTTCCATCAATTCATTTACATAGTTATTCATTATACGTAAGTTCATCCTTTATGAAATTAAAAAAAAAACTCCGTACTCTTTACAATCCATTCAATCTTGTTAATATTTTATTTAATAAATGTATTACATTTATTAATTAAAGTTAAAAATAGCAGTAGCAGTATTTATCCTGTCTCACGTAACGACGGCGCAGCGGCTCAGCGTAATGTTTGCAGAGATAGTTTATATTGACCGGACAGGACTTTGTATTAAAGACTAGCTAATCGTCCCGGCTTCGCACGGATAGATAAAAAGAAAAATGTATTTTGCATAGTATTTGGGTGAAATCCGTTCTTAGTAAACGTCTACGTTGTTTCGCGGTAGCATGTGCAAGCGATCCCGTGGCGCTCCTCGTTATGACGGAAAGGGTACCGCTGGTTTTTTAGTAGGTATTCCATTGTTTTTTTTTATATAGAATAGGAAAGCGGACGAGCATATGGACCACCTGATAGTAAGTGGTCACCAACGCCCTTAGACATTGGCCTTGTAAGAAATGTTAACCATCGCTTACATCACCAATGCGCCACCAACCTTGGGAACTAAGATGTTATGTCCCTTGTGCCTGTAATTACACTGGCTCACTCACCCTTCAAACCGGAACACAACAATACCAAGTATTGCTGTTTTGCGGTAGAATATCTGATGAGTGGGTGGTACCTACCCAGACGAGGTTGCACAAAGCAAATTTTGTTCACATTGTTCGGGGCGCACTCGGCGCCTCGGACATCGGCGAGCCCCACATACCCCCCCACTGTTCCCGTGAGGGAAACGCGTAATGCGTTTTTCCAGCGTAAAAAAAAGTCTACTTCGGGGAATTAATAACTGTGACAAATTTCAAGTCAATCGGGCGGATAGTTTAGGATATCTAGTGATGAGTGGTACTTTGTATATATAGATTAAAGGTAGTTTTATTCTAGAAAATACAATAGAGAAAAAGTAAAAGTACAAAAATATGTAAGTCTAAAATTTCCCCCGCTACTGTTGAGCGAAGGCCACTTCTCTATTTGAGAAAAAAAGGTAGAGCTTATCTCAACACGCTGCAACGACACGTAGCACGTGAGTTGGAATTTCATCCGGCCTTAAGAATTATAAACTCAAATTAAACACAAAAAAATCAGTCATGCTTGTTTAGATTTAAACATGCAATCTTCGGTTGCGATTCACGTGTTACTCCAGTACACTGTCCACTGGAGTCGACAGTACTGTTAAACAATAGTAGAAATATTAAATGAAACATTGTATTTTGTATATTTGTAAGCGTTATTTACTCTTATCTTGCCCCTTGTCCTGAAGTAAAAGCGAACGGGTCAGATAGCCTGTGGCGTAGTCGCTTGACCTCGAACAGCTGCCAGAGCAACATTACATCACCTTAAGCACAAACAAAACAAAACTTTGAAGGAACATATTACTTATAAAACACAAAGTAAATGCTATGTTGAATGTTTTCTTATTTAGAAAATCATCACTGAGTAACATTATGTTACATTTACGGACGGGCAAATGAGGTTCATGATGGTAAATAGTCACCGACAATCAGTCGCCCATAGACATTAGTGCTGTAATAAATATTAACCATTCCTTACATCGTTAATGCGTCACTGAGCTTGGGAATTAAAATGTAATGTCCACTGTGCCTGTTCCCACCCACACCCTTCAAACTGAAATAGGAACCCAACAATTTATACTTATTATTGATGTTTGGCAGTAGAAAATTAATAAGTGAATTGTTTCTACCCAGACGAATTTGCACACGGCCCTACCGTCGAGTAAATTTTTGTACCTAACTATCATCACCAAGTTAAGTAAAGCTAGAAGTATGCGCCGCCGGCGTTAACATATTCAGCTATATCCTATTATATTAATACAAAATATTATACCATGTGGTTTTATAGAATCTTGAAATTGCATGCTATTATCACGCGATTCTTTCATGTTCTGGTCTTTCATGGTTTCACAACACAAAAGGTATATCCTTATAATATTGGTACGTTTAATACATTTTATAACAATAATGTGTTATAGAAGAAATAAAAACAATTGTTGAATACAATCACACACACACACACACACACACAAAAGTCACACTTTAAGGTAAAACATATAAAAGTTTAAAAAAAAAAATTATTAAATAGAAGACATAATGTTAAATTAAACAAAACAAAAATAAAAACATAAAAATATATTTTTTTAAACGAAAAAAGTTATTATAATAAAAGTAATATTTATGGTTTCATACTCAGCTTGAGAGAGATAGATATAGCAGAATGATTCATGTTTTGGTTAGAGGTTGCCCATTATTTTACCTTACTGCAAATCAGATTTAAAATATTCTTTATTAGTATTTGCCCGCGGCTTCACCAGCTTGTTAAAAAAGTAGCCTATGTCTTTCCTCGGGGTTCAGCAATAGATAGATCAGAAAGAGTTACATCAGTAGATCCCAAATGAATGAAACTTTTTGTATTCATACAATATTAATATATTAAATACAATAATATAATACAACAATTCTTTAAATTGTAGGCAGTGACGAAGTAATTTCACTGTGTGGTAGAAAGGGCCTTCAAAATCGTTGAACGACCTCATGAGCACTTCCGTGCTACGTCACGAACGACGGGAAACTTTATAAAAAAAATTGCAAGAAAACTCATCCATGCGCTAGGCGTCAATAAATCATCTTTTCAAAATACCCGACGTGCCAGCCGATAATCTAATAAACTTTAATACACTGATCCCTCACAAAAACCCGCTTTATTGTGCGGGTTGGTGCGAGGAAGTATATTCCTATTTACACTGCAGGTTTTAGCAACTGTGTTATAATTAATTACGATACTTTTAAATTATTTGAATTATTTTCTAATAAAAAAAATATCTACAAAAGAAAGACTCCCAGTCAAGAGTAAAATAAATATATACAGAATAAAATTAAAAATAATTACCGTACAAATCATGACCTCGTAAAATGATGACTAGAATGCATTTCCCTGTTGAATCACAATTCACATAATACCCCAGTGAAAGCAAAGTTAACCACACGAAAACACAGTGGTGCTATTGTCCGGTTTTGAATCAGCGATCTCCGCTTAAGAACCACGCGCCTTATCCACCCATATCGGCTCATTTAAGTCGTTATGCAATAAAAAAACTTATTATGTCGAAAAAAATTCTGGCCCTAAATGGAAAATACTAAATGAAGGTGGGCCCGACCTTGGTCCGCATTGGCATTCGACACGCGTCCGTATTATTAGGCCTTTTTACACGCAACCTGCGAAGCCGTATCAGGAATACACGGAAATGACGAGTGCGAACCTAATTTCTCGTATAATTTTAGTTCCAACTGTAATATTGGATAAATTTATAAAAAAAAAAAAAACTGAATAGGATTATCACGAACGAGCTATTCTAAAGATAAATGTCTAAATGACCAGTTGGTTAAAATACAAAGATTATAAACGGAGGATAATAAGTTCAAATTCGGGCTAGCAGCACTGTACTATCACTTGCTTGTTTTATATTTGTATGGTGATGTTGGAAAACGTCGTAACGAAGCCTGCATGATGTGTCGAATATAATTCCATTAGTATAATTGTATTCCATTATAGATACGTTGACAGGTTCTATTTTTCCTGATAAGTTGAACTCTGGACCCTTTAAGAGTAGAGAGAATAGGTTTCTTTTGGATGGGCGTGTACCACCTTCGTCTTCATCTACACTTTCTATCAGGTGAGATGGAAGACAAACGCCTATTCCAATACAACTATAAGAAAAAAAAAAGGTTTTGCATGAGTATTCAGTGATTTTAAATTTTTTATCATACGGGATCTTCTACGGGAAGTCAAAAGACCTAATCTTATAATTTACCCAAGGTTTTACTAGAAATGGAATATAAAACCATCCATCAGAAAAAAAGTCACGAAATTGCGAATTAAATTATGAATTCGATCATAATGTATGTACTATACATTCAGGTAAACATTGCATATGCTTATCATTGTTTAAAATAGATCTAATTAATATCAAATGCCTAAAGTAAGTTCCTTTGGCTTCAATCAAATGACTTCCATGCACAATCAATGTACAAAGCATGGATAGATTTGTATTAAAGTATTTATACATTTACGGTTATTAATCAAATTATTTTAAAATAGGAAAACCTATTGGTGATGTTTAAAACTTACAATTATCTTGTGCTCGGCGATGAAGGGAAATATCGAGAGAAAATCTGTATAATAATAATATCGTGGGACATTATTCACACACAACCATCTGATCCCAAATTAAGCTTGTACAAAGCTTGTACTATGAAAACCAGACAACTGATATACTACATATACTACTTTTCTTTTGTAAATACATACTTATATAGATAATTACACCCACTCACTCAGAACAAACAGATATGTTCATGCAAACAAATGTCTGTCCTGGTTGGGAATCGAACCCACAACATTCGGCGTGAAATGCAAGTATCTATCAACCACTCCAACGTATGTATTTCAGTCGTATGTACTTCATGTCACTAAAATTCTTGCACGTGTGTTTATTGGAGCACCGAAGTGAAATAAGCTCAAAGTGTTCTCCTCAAAGGTAGAGAAGGCTTTAGCGTATCAGTAGGACACATCAGGGTTTACTTTTTTTAATACTTATTATTATTAAAACTTTTAATCCAAAAGAACGCAACTTTGTACCAAAAATTAATTGCATTTGTTAAGAAAATGGAAAATCGTAATTTAAATAAGATAATGTTTCAATAATTATTTCATTCAAACAATTCATCTAATTTACAGACAATCCTTTAACGTTAAATAATAATGTATAAATTTGTTCAAAGAATTTAATGGTCTTCCCAGGCCGGGTTTCCGACTCGAATCCCAAAACTTCACAAAGTCAAGAAAACTTCGCAGAATCTTAATTGTTTCAGTTAAGTCTTTCGGTTTCATTTAGTTTAATTTCTTACTGTTTTCTGAACGCTTAAAGTCGTTTGGATATTGGTATGTTTACTTCTATTATTTTCTGTCACGTCACAGCTGACTTCAAACGGAAATCCATTTGTAAGGGATGTAACATTTTACAAAATACAATGTTATTGCAAGAATCATTCAAGTGATACCGTCTATTGTAATTCTCGTATTTGTCTTTTTTTAATTCCATTTAGAAAAGGAGATTATAAGGCTTATGCTTGTATACGTGACAGGAAATAGATACGTTACGTACGTATTATGTAAATTAATCGTTTCTATTTATTGAAGATTTTAAGAGTTTTAGTTTCAAGTTTCAAGTTAAAATATACAAACATGAAAATTCTTAATTAATGGGAAATATTTAATAATATATATTTTTAATTGAATTTTGAATCAACCTTAAAGAACTGTTAAGCAGTTATAATATGAAGAATTATTAACTATATTTAGAAAAAAATTAAAGCATATTAAATAACTGTATTTGTAATAAGTATATAAGTGTACATATTTTATTGTTTTTATTTGGACTTTCAACAGTGTTTACATGTAGTAAATAACTAAAACATAAAAAACACATACTTTTAAAAAAACTTAACGGCAATTTACAGCATTATTATATAAGAGTAGGTAAGTACATACTTTTACTTATATAACTAAATTGTATAAATATAGGTAGAGGAAAAGAAAAGTAAGAACAAAAACAGGGAGAAAAAAGCGAATAAACGATCTCGAATTTACAATCTTCTTTTTTATATGGTATAGTTAGGCGGACGAGTAAATGGGCGACCTGGTGGTAAGTGGTCACTAACGTCCATAGATATTGACTTTGTAAGAAATATTAACCATACTAATAATATAAATATTAATACATATTAATAAATAATAAATATTAATACATCGCCAATAACGCCACCAACCTTTGGAACTAAGATGTTATGTCCCTTGTGATTGTAATTACACTGGCTCACTCACCCTTCAAATCGGATTTTACCGCTGTTTTGCGGTAGAATATCTGGTGAGTGGGTGTTACCTACCCAGATGAGCTTGCACAAAGCCCACGTTGAGACGTTCATGAATAATGACAATATCAGTGTCAAAGGTGAAAGCATGAGGCGGTTTAATGGTCAAAAAATCTATAGATTACTTCTTGTGGGCGATATAAAAGATATGTCGCATCTGATCAATCGTACGGACACTCAATGGAACGAGAGGCGCACCAACGGTTGTGAACTTGATTTCGGGCATGTGACACGGGTCCGGGCAGAACTCTCTGCGAGGCATCGGTCCAGTGAGGTCACGGAACTGCCTTACGACTCGTTGTTATGATTGTGTCAAAAGTGATTTGAATAGCGTTTGAGTTATCTGTTACCCGTACCCTCATTTCACCTACACATAATATCTGATGGTGAGGAAATCCACTCACATCGACCACCTAATCCGTTAGATATATCGTTTGAAGAGCAAGTTGCAGTACAAGCTTTGGCTATACTCAGGCAATCACCTCCACTGCATTAAACGTACCGCTTACTAGCCTTTGCAGTAATAATAGGTCAATTATATTTTGTCAAGTTTACAGGGTTGGTAATTTGCAATGAGTCATATTTGTTTAAGACTGACCATCGCTGATTTAACCAACATCTTAGCATCGCTGTTTTTCTATTCGAACGTTGTCTATACCAGTGTAATTAAGAAAACACATTACACTTTGAAACCCATAGTGGGCGGCGCATTGACAGTGTAAGGGGTTTGTGCCTTTTGCAGTACTGGTACGTATCGTTTGAGATTCGAGGGAGGAATGCTTATGTAGTCACGTAGAACGTATTTTGTATTAAGAAAAGTGTAGGGTAACTTGGTATCGATTAACATATTGAGAGTATTATTATTTTATATTGAAAAAGTTACTAAATAGACTTAAATTACCACTTTGATTAACAATTTTAACAGAATATAAAATTCAAGGTGTTATTTAATTAACATAATAAATTAAAAAAAACTAATATAACAATGAAAACGAAATAAAAATTGTAATGTTAATAAAAAACAAAGTTATTACAACTTATTGTGAAAAAATAATATAAAAGCGAATACAGTAATAGCCTTTTTTTAGAGTAGGCGTTGAGGTCGTTCCACGAAGGTATTTCAATGTTTGGTGGGTACGCATTTGTCAGAATTTCAACAGAATTGAAACACTTTAATATAATAATAATATAACAACATCATAATATAAAACATATGATCTTTTTTATTACATAAAAAAAAAATCTTTTTCATAATTAACAAATATAGCAAATTTTTTTAATGTACATTGTGAAAAATCAAATATTGTATTAATATTATATTTATATAAGTCTCATAGTGGGCCGAACAGTCATTCAGGAGCTACTTATTATAGCGCGGAAGCGTGGCAAAATTCCATACTTGCGCGTTATAGCGACGAATCGTGTCAAAACAGTTAATAAAACTAAGAAAGCTGAACACGGCGATTTGATCTAACCTCTATGTTTCGGACATGTAGAGGTCCACAGTCAAATATAACTCAAACAAGAAGCGTGTTTCTTTTTCAAAGTAATGCATTTATTTGGTTTAATCATATCATCAAAATATATTTAGCAACTAAATAAAATATTCATACCGCTTGTACGATAAGAACGACATTAAGCGAACGACTAATAATAGGACGTTTCCGTATAATATAACACTCGTACATACAAGAAAAATTCAGTACAGATTTTATATCTCCCGAACGAAGCTCGAAGAAAACGAACAAGATTAAAGTTCAAGAATTGCAGACAGCTACGGGATTTGCAGAATCTAGGTGGAATTTACAAGTGGGGGAGATGTGCTAAGGATACGATTGAAAATCTAGGTAAGTCTACTTCTGCACCGATACTACGCCTCAACAAAGTTGCTACTTTTATAGGCTTGCTAAAATAGAAACTAACTCAGTAAAAATATTTTTTGATTACATTTTTACAGTTATAAATATATTATAATATATTATTCTTAATAAAATTAAAAAAAAAACCGATACTTTTGCTTACGGACAGTAGTCTTTTTATGTAAACGTGCAGGCGGCTCGCAAGCGCGTTGTCAGTAAAACAGTTACAGTAACTGGGCATAAGGTGAGAAGTAAAACGTATAAATCACTGATAGGAACTTAAGCTATCTAACGCTGACGTCACGTTTCGTAATGATGACATTTATAATGTCGGTAAAAAAGAAACTTCGTCAAGTAAGTTAAGCGCCCACATAATGTTTACTTGGCGTATACGTGTATGTATTTGAGTATTTCATCACAACTTTTTAATGTAGGCAACATTAAAAAACAGTTTAAATGGCGGACGCTCGCAGTCGAGGTATTTGCACAAATCGCGCTTCGCCCAACAAAAGTCCGGAAACTTTGATGGTCCGATCCGGATTTTTCATCTCCGTATAATTTGAAATTATAATTCGTTGCGAAGAAATCAAATCAAAATTCCATTTAAAGTTAGGATTTCAATATTTATTTTGTACACAGCTGTCGGATATGGTAATCGCGATCGACTTGACCGGTGTCGGTGTTGGGTTACTTGTAACCATTATCATGCGAGGATTGAGCTCGTTCTGAGGTACAACAGAGTCACAGATGGCGTGTCGGACCCACAAGGCTTGAGATTTTATGTATTCAATAATTCTGTTATTTAGTTACAAGCTTGTCATATTTTGTGATTACTTTCTTTATTTATTGGTTTTTCGTTGCGACTATTCTTGTTTTAAAAACAACTAATATATGAATATTTAAGTGAAACAAAATAGCTGATAGATATAAAACTATACTAACGTCTGGGATACTATATTCAAGCAACGGATTGCTAACGGATGTTTGAATTATCTACGAGGCGCAATCAAAAGCCTCAATATAAAAAACGTAAGTTTCCAAGTTACATTCAAGTGACGTATTAAGTGGCTAAAACGGCTCGTTATTCGGAACTCAAAGAGGATCCGACTCTGATGTATAATAACGGGTAAGTAATTCAAAAGTAAATGAATATTGATAACGCAAATTCCTTTTCTCTTTAATAAAATTAACTTTATATGTCCTAAGCTGAAAAAAGCCGAAATGGCCTAGTGGTTAAATCTTAACCGATGAACGTGGGTTCAAACCCGGGCAAGCACCACTGAATTTTCATGTGCTTAATTTGTGTTTATAATTCATCTCGTAACAGCTGGACAGTGAAGGAAAACATCTACCAACCCGCATTGGAGCAGCGTGGTGGAATAAGCCCCAAACCTTCTCCTCAACAGGGAGAGGAGGCCAGCAGTGAGACATTAACAGGCAGTTACTGTGACTGTGTGTCCTTTTTTTTATTTTTTTTTTCACGCAGTGGAAACCTTCAGAAAGGTACCCGGGTTCGATGGGGGTGGAATCGGGTTATGTGGGATTCTTACCCACTAAAACCACTGCGATAGCCGTCCTCAGCACGGATCGGAGAGGCTGCGGGATCGTGTTGATATAACGCATCCGTGGCCTCTCCCGTGCTTTGCTCCACTCGTGGCTCGGCGGAGCTCTGATCAGGGGGCGAATCTTGCACCCCCGCACTCCTCGCTAGTGCAAGCGGCAACGCGAGGCCATCACGGGTGCCGTCCTCCACAGGGCCGTCTGAAATAGGACACGTGAGGCCCCCACCTCACGCATCCACGGCCCCAGGGTTACGCCCTATCTTTTAAGATCCTGGCGTCTGGGCTATGGGAGGGCCGAGACGACGCCGTCGTCGTCTCCACCGAGCAGGATCGGCCCTTTCCCGTTCCCGCTCCGCCGTCTCCTTCTGAACCATGACGGTCTCATAGAAGGAGGCTACGGCCCTCCACGCCGATTTCCTGTGAAGCATCGCCGACACGATTGCTCGCAGGGACAGGTCTTGTTCGACTTCACGGACCAGGATCTCCATACACCTCCGACACACACACCTCCAACGTATGCTGAGCGGTGTCCCGGTCCGCGCCACAGTGGTGACACATCGCCGTCGATGACTGTGTGTCCTAAGCTGACGTAACATTTCCCTATTTATCTTATTTCTCTTCCCTGTTTATATACAAAACGTATGTATCAATCAATCTTGTAAAAATTACGATTTGTTTTTAACCCAGGACATTAGAAAAATCAATGAAAACTTGTTAATTTAGTAATTGTCTATTTTACTTCACTTTTATGTTCTAAATATATGTGCTGTTTTTAGAAATGTTATTATAAATTATCCTGTTATATAATTAAATTCCATGATTCTAGCTGTATATAAACTTGTTTTAATTGGAAATGTATGAGTACAATGTAATTAATATTTTAATGCTTATAATATAAATTACTCTTTGTTTCGCTAATAAAAGAATATAAAAAATTAAATTGTCTACTTTTCGGTCTTAATATTTCAAAAATTCTAAATATGAATATTAAAGTCAAGAGAGGTTTCATTCACCAGTTTCTGGGGTATAATTAAGAAAATTACGAGCAACTAAAACGAGAACGTTGCGTAATGACGGACTAAAAAAGTTGCCCTTACACTCGTATTTTAAAAGACTTAACTGCAAAATAGACCAAGAAACCGAAACTAGAGTTATATAGTCTGTTGTATACATTAACATTTACTTCAAATGTACCAAATAATTACGATATCGATATCCGGCTGACCGGTTTTAACCACGGCGGTTTCTATAGGATATATTATAGTGCCCAAGTGTGTCCTCAAGCCCACTCTCACATAATCTAATGGGACAAATACGACACGATCGCAAAGAGATAAAATTACATTCCGAAGCATGGCATTGCCAAAAGACTCCGGTCTGAGAGTTATTCGACTTAATTATTTTTTTATTAGCCTGAACCAGCATTTAAGCCCAAGACCTACTCAGCTGCCCCATAAACTAGCTAGCAATAAACTAACGAAGCAGTCAGTGCAATTGTATGATTAATTAAAACCTCAATTCCAGGTTTGAACATTACCAAATAAAGAAATTAGTATTTGATAAATACAATTAATTAATTAATTTCTTAACGAGGGATTTATAGAGTTACACTAAAAATTATCGTGACATAAGTAAATTCTCACGACGTCTCTTGAATGGAGTCATTTTAAAAATTTGGGTCACGAGAAAATTAATATCACTAATTACAATAGAGAAAACCCGAAGACAGCTACTGAAGATTCGTCAATTTTAAGATATTTAATTACATATGTTAGGTTTTCTGGAAATGGAGAAATTGTCCTTTAATGGACTATAAACAGTAATACAACTGGTTTCAGATTTAGTTGATAAGAATTAAATGAATCCGGCGAGCATGCACGACTTAGATAAAGTGACTGATAACGTGGAGTTAGTGCGTGCTATCGATTCAGTCCAGTATATTCTAAATAACTTAGAAAAGAAACATTTTCTATTTATCTTTTAATGGAATTTGATTTGAACATCTATTTCCAATTTCGTTTGAAATAAGGTAATTTAGAAAAAGTATGTTTTTGTTTGAAATTTATTGCGACGTTTATTTCTTCGTCTTGTAATTTTGGGAGGTTTTCTATTAATTTGTTTATTGGTTGTTATACAATAAAATGAAAAGTTACAACAGCGAATATTTCGCTGCTGAGCAAATGCCACCTCTTACTCTCTCTCTCTCACACACACACTTACTGGTAGACTTCGAGCTTACCACTATCACTAATACAGTCCATTTTCTCAATTGTCATTGTGTCCATAACTCTTAAAAACCACACTCGTAAGTCTGCTTAAAAAATTGACTTGGCTTCCACCATAACTTGGAGGTATTGGATGTGTAGTAGAAACATGCGCGACATCAAATTATTAGTGGCATACAGAAAGTCCAGCAGATATTTTAAGCTAAAGTGTCTTCTATAAATAGGTGGTACTACTGGTGGTAGGGCTTTGTGCAAGCTCGTCTCCCACTCATCAGATATTCTACCGCAAAACAGCAATACTTGATATTGTTGTGTTCCGGTTTGAAGGGTGAGTGAGCCAGTGTAATTACAGGCACAAGGGACATTAAATCTTAGTTCCCAAGGTTGGTGGCGCATTGGCTATGTAAGCGATGGTTGACATTTCTTACAATGTAAATGTCTAAGGGCGTTTGGTGACCACTTACCATCAGGTGGCCCATATGCTCGTCCGCCTTCCTATTCTATATAAAAAAAAGGTCTTAAATCATTCAGTGTATTCTAATTAAAATAAAAGCTATAGAGGGATATATTCTTTTAAAATGTTTGTTGCTTGTAAAATGTACAATTATTATATTTTACTCTAAGTACCTTAACTATTTTGTTCGGGAGGAATGATTTGGTAATTCTTACTAAAGATAAATTAATTATTTATTGAAATTACACAAAGTATAACAACGAAGGTATCTTAAGCAAATTGGGTAGAACGGCAGAAAACTTTAGTCATGCCTATTTCAATTTAATCTATTTGGCATAAAGTTTTCCAAAAAGTTTTACCGAGAAACAAAGACTAGTTATATTTGTTAAAAGACTTTCTAGATTTAATCAAAGCTATACAATACCAAGCTCACTTTGACGGGCGAAGTTTGAAAACCACTCCAAGCGAGCGTTGCTACCGCTACCCATTACGGTTATGATACAATAGAGAATTCAAACACTCAATTCTTTTTTTTAAAACAAAAGATGTGTATTCGCGTATTCCTTCTCGAAGTTAATATACGGATTGAACCAGTGTACAACTATTTTTTAATTAATGTTGAGCAAACGAACAAACCATCTGACGGTAAGTGACCACCTGCGCCCACTTACTCTGGTATGCTTAAGCGACTATTTAAGCAACAGTAGAATCGAAGCCACTATGTCCCTTTTGCATGTAATTACACTGGCTTATTGAACCTTAAAACTGGAACAAAGCAGTATAAAATATTAATGTTTGGCGGTAGAGGAGAGGTTAAGTAAACCTACCCTGTAAAAAACCCTATTACCGGTGTTCTTTGTATCAACAACGGAATCCATAAAAGTTAATCTTTAAAAAATATTTTATAACATGGCCCTATTATATGTATATATATATATATATATATATATATATATATATATATATACATGTGGATGTAATAACTAAACCAACGTAAGCACCATCCGAATTTATTTTAGCACAATATCCTGTTCGTACAATAGCCGGAATTCAGTTTTACTCGTAAAAAATACAGTTCATAGTTATTTTTACGTTTATTGACCTAGAGTTAACCGAGTGTCAAAACAAACGTAGTTGTACAAAAACGTTTTCATATACATAAATCTAAAGCATGAAAAAGTAAAACATTTCATTGCGGATTACCATAATATAATTATTATGATTACATGTCAAAAATATTGAAAACTCAACATGTTACTTAGCAAATAGTAGACATCTAAAATGGCTCGATATAGCTTACTAATTCACTATTAAATAACAAAACACTAGTTACTTTAACCTATAAAATATGATGTTACGTTGGTGATTAGTTGACAAATGCTGTCTTTTTCTTTCAAATGTTAAATCAATGATGACAGAAAGAGATAAATCTGTCTGTAACTAAGCCGCCTCTAAACAACGATAATAAGTAAGGCCGTGAAGCTTCATAATTAAGTTGATTTATATTAATTATTATTCTGGTTTCATTTTTATCCAAAAAACTCCATACATATATATTTCTTTGCCCTTATTATCTAGGTCTCAACCTTTATCTCATATTTAATTACATTCGGTCTAGTAGTTCAGTTAAGATGAAGTGACAAATAGACAGAGGGTTTCTTTCGTATTAATAATATTAGTCTGAATTCTCATGATGTAAAACTGCCACTGCTTTTAGCTTTCGTTAAAATAATAATACTGACAATAATATAAAAGCAAAACCTTCAGCGTTACTTGTTAAAACTTCTGACACTGTAATAAGTTGCCGGTGTAGCGGATAACTAGCCATTATTTTTATAATTTATGTTATGTTAAGGAGCTTGTTATAATAATATGGCGTCATACCCAAACAAATGCATACGTCCTTAAAAACTCTAAATCTCCCAATTTTTCTTTATGTTAATATGCAGAAGGCTGTGATACTGAACACATGCCAAATTGTGCGCAAATTCCTTGCAACAGAAGGTGAACGGGAATTGCTTTAAAAGCTTAAGGTTTTAATAAGTATCTATCACTTGGCTTCGACCCGTGAGTACGACGTAAATCCCGGCTCTAAGCCGAGAAATACTAATAATAATAATAATAACCTGGGAATTTTTTCACAAATGGCCATCTGATCCAAAATTAAGCTTGTACAGAGCTTGTACTATTGAAACCAGACAACTAATATACTACATATACTATTTTTATTTTGTAAATACATACATATAGATAATAAGAAGAGTTATAATATAAATTAATTATTATATTTTAAGGTAGTTAAAAAATTAAATTAAAGCAAGTAAATGTCCCACTGAGCAAAAAATCATCTTGAGAATATTTTGTAGCTTATTCCAACCACATGCATGTGTTTCTATGGGATAAATTTCCTTCACCGCCCCACCAAAATGACTGATAAACTCAATTTTAGTACACCGGTGGTAGGGCTTTGTGGCACTTGTTGTTGTAGGCTTGTTGGCACTCATCAGATATTCTACCGCAAAACAGCAGTACTTGGTATTGTTGTGTTCCGGTTTGAAGGGTGAGTGAGCCAGTATAATTACAGGCACAAGGGACATAGCATCTTAGTTCCCATGATTGGTGGCGCATTGACGATGTAAGCGATGGTTAACATTTCTCACAATGCCAATGTCTATGGGGTTTGTTGACTACTTACCATCAGGTGGCCCATATAGCCCATATGCACCTCCAAGGAATTCTTGCTTTTTTTGCATATACAACAGGCTTTAACCCCCAATCTTCAGTAAGATTCACTTGTACTACTTTAGTGTGTGTCTTAATCATTATAGCGGCATGGTGGTATAAATGTTGGACTTTTTCCCAGTTTATGAGCATTGCGAACAAGTTTATTAACAGTATTAACATCCCCATATAATAAAATACAAGCTAAAAGACATATGCACACAGTCTTAAAACAAATGCACATATGTATGGTACATGAATACATAACAAACAAAAGATTCATTCTATCTACCTTCAATAAATTCTCATCATTAGCTTTATTTTCAGTGATTAGGAACTATTTAAATTTATTCAACTCGATTAGGGCAGAGCTACGAGGGATGAATTAAGATAAAGACATTACTCATCTTTCTTAAAACTAATTATTCATCAGTAAGGATTAAGATGCTAGGAATTCGCTAGAGTAATACAAGAAGGGCTCGTAAATTATACATAGGGTTAGAATTTGTTAGGGCAGGTAACTAAATTTAGATGAGAAAAGTTATCAAATGCGAAGAGATAAGAAAATAAAACACTTATTTTTAACCGACTTGAAAAAGAAGGAGGTTTCTAATTCGTTTGTATGTATAATACTATTTTACATCTCATCAGATTATTTTTATATTCCTTATTTTTATTTTATTTGAATAGCATCTCCAACAAGGGATACACAACACAAGCTTTAAACACACGAGTTATAAGTCTATGTGCTCGGTTATATGAAACCACAGCGTCCATTTTATATAACTAAATAACAGATAATATAAAGTCGAGATGGCCCAGCGGTAAGAACGCGTGAATCTTAACCGATAAACGTGGGTTCAAACCCGGGCAAGCACCTCTGAATTTTCATGTGCTTAATTTCTGTTTATAATTAATTCATCTCGTGCTTTTCGGTGAAGAAAAACATCATGAGGAAACCTGCATGTGTCTAATTTCATCGAAATTCTGCCACATGTGTATTCCACCAACCCGCATTGGAGCATGGTGAAATAAGCTCCAAACCTTCTCCTCAAAAAGGGAAAGGAGGCCTTAGCCCAGCAGTGGGACATTTACAGGCTACTTACTAGATAATATAAAAAAAATTAAGGACTTTACAAATAAAAAATGAAATTTAAAGAAATAAAACAAAAAACAAATTTCTTATGTTAAATGACTAAATAACTAACTTTATTTTTAATATTGTGTAAGATTTTTTGTTAATTTACTTATGTTATCGGTAATATCCAAGTTGTTGCTTTTCGCGAGTTCGTTGTATTGTCTACATATTCGAGGCATACCAGAATTATGTCCAAGGTATTGTTTCAATCTGGCGTTTAAAAAGTAAAACATGTGTTTCCGCGTCCTATTTTCACATTTTCGCGATAAAATGGCGAGAGCGAGGGAGGCGAGATGGCTTGATGCTTGAAAAAACGGGTTAAATGCTTAATTTGTGTTTATAATTCATTTTGGTAGTTAAGAAAATCATGTACACATTTGTAGTAAATTTTCATTTGATACATGTAGGCTTCCTCGTGACTTCCTCTCCACCATATTAAAGTAGTCTAATAGAATAAACTCTAGGCTTAATTTAACCTTAAAAGGAGAACACCTTGGGCCATCAGTACTGTAATTTTTCTGAGATATAAAAAATACATTATTTGAAAGGCCTTGTGACACTCGGAGAAGCAGTTGTAGTGCAATATTATCACATGTCACCATGGATTTAAAATGGCAACTTTTTTGAATAGCTGTTAGCGAAGACTTACTAACATTTCTATTTTTCCCAGTTAAGCGCAGTACTTGTATTAGGAGTAGGGCCTATAATAAACCAAGGGGTCAGAATTGAACCTGCAACGTTCACATCGTTAAGTCGACATTATACCTTTGAACTATTGACGCGTGAAAGGTCTATAGAAGGTCCAAACGTTTTGGGTAAGAGGACTACTTCAGAGTGGTGAGGAAGCAAATGTGGCGGAATTTCTTCTTTTTTTTACAGTATAGGTAGCCGGACGAGCATATGGGCCACCTAATGGTATGTGTTCACCAACGCCCATAAACATTACCATTGTAATTAATGTTATTATTGCGCCTTTACAATATTTCGTCACCATCGAACTCGAAATTAATATAAAACACATAAAATATATATACTTTATTCAAATTGTTTTCGTTGAATCGCCATTTTACATGATTAAATTTAGTACTTAGCTACTCTAACAAAGCACAAACTATTAATTAAATCATTGTAACGATAGTATATAATACAAAAAAATATATATACATGATATGTAGATATAAATATGATTATTTTTTACTTATCAAAGACGAATAAAAATAGCCAAGAAATTGTAAATTGTATTGAAGTTAGCTTTTTCTATAGAATTTATCATTTCATCATACAGCGTTAAAGTTTTAGTTTCTTAGAATTCTATTTGATATTTAAAATCGAGATATCTTACTGCGGTATATTTATATACCGAACATCAAATATAAATATTTTACATTAAAACTAATGTCTAACCTTTATTATTTCTAGCCAATAAGAGCCGGATATCAAATATATGTTCGATTAGTATTCATATACATAAAAGAAATGTGTTCTACACAAGTGAATTTCAATCGAAGACTGCAAGTTCCAACTTTGATAAGCACCACTGAAAATGTGCTTAATTTAGCTTCGATCTGGTTTTCGACAATGACAGAAAATATTGTGTGGAAACAAGTGTCGGATGAAAATCTTCCTAACGCGTATTCAACCAACCATACCAACCTGCCAGTTGATGCCACTTGACCAGCATGATAAAATAAATTCCAAACTGTCTATTAAAAAAGCTTAAAGTTCATGATTGTAACGTAACATTATTTAGCCTATAGCTTTCCTCGATAAATGAGCTATCTATTACTAAAATAATGTTTCAATTCTAACCAACAGTTCCTGAAATTAGCGCGTTCAACCAAACAAACTCTTCAGATTTATAATATTAGCATAGAATAAGTTTTGTTTAATTTGAATATTTTGGAAAATGTGTGCACTTGGAATTTACAGCATTAACGATGACGGGGGCATCTGAGCTACAGGATCGAAGATCGGAAGACATGTATAAAATAAATTTTGGCTTAACACATTTAGGTTACTATAAAATGTATTAAGTCAAACTACAGACATCACTAAAAGTTCACTGATGAAACAAAACGCCGTAATATACTTTTTTCTAACCAGAATGACATTTCATGCTTCTTACTTTAAAATCAGACTTCCATACAACCATTAATTTATCCTTTACCTATCCTTACGCACGAGCGAAGCTGCGAGCAATAGCAATAGTTCTGGCGGAGAATGCGGGTCTGTTGGTAGACCCTCGCGATGTACAGAAAGACTACAAAACGAGACAAACTAGGATCAAATATTTGCAGATAACACGATGTGCATGATTTCACTGGACTCCACATGCAGCATGACGGAAAATATAAGTTTGTATTTTGATCAAACTATCTAGATTTTTATGAAGTCCATTGAAATCCATAGTCTTATGAAAAACAGATCGAGTTAGTTTAATACACTTCTTAATTTAATTATTATTATATTTAATATTATTAGAACCAATCCAGCCGTTTTAGACAGAAATTCATACAAAGTAATTAATTTCTAACACCAGTGAACTATACTTCAAACTATGTATAAATGTTTATACACTTGCGGTTTTTTAGATACTAGTGTTTGCCCAGAGGTACAAACTCGACCATAGTCGTTATTAATAATTTCAGGCAAAATTACTCTTATTTTTAAAACTAAAGGTCATCAATAGCAAAAAAAAAATACTACACTGTTTAATCTTGTCCATTTATAAATATATTAGTAAAATTAAGCTTATATTACACACCACATACCTAACCACAACAAATTTACGTTAATTCCCCGTTGCTCGGAGCCGGTCGATACCACAATACAGCAAAATGAAGACGATTTTTATGTATAAACTCGCAAATCAGATAATCTAAATTGGTTTTTAGACGTAAACTCAATTTTGACGTGTATTCCAGTTTATCGGGCCGCCAGATAAATTGAGCGAGATACCGCGGGAGTGTGAATGCGATCTCAAAATTCCCGTTCAAGATCACCTCCGTGCACGCAGATTCCGTTATGTGAACTATGGGCGCTTCCGCGATTACACGAAATGCAATTTGCTCGATCCAGCGCTGCGTGCTATGTTGATACTGAGTTATATACAAGTGGAATGTTCATGAATACGTTTAAATATTGGTTTTGTGAAGTTTTCTTGATAAATCATTAAAAATAATATTAGTTGTGACAAGTGGAAATTGGAATTATTAACCTTATCGCATTGTTTAATTAATTTATGCACCCAAGGGTTAATAAAATTTCTAACATTTGAGCCCCTTAAAACCCTTAACCCTTGAACTCCTTACGCTGACTACGCTATCAACCATCACGTCTATGATGTTATGCCCGTAATTATACTGACTCAGTCATGCTTCATACTGAAACACAGGTATACAAAATACTCGACCACCACCCGTTAATATCTTTATAAATCACTTTCAGTAGATAAATTATATTTTTGTGCGGTCATTCGAACTTAAAGGTTCAAAAGTTTCAACTTTCATGTGCCATAATGTGAGCTGCGAGTTATTTTGACAAATTATTATGCGGCTTGAAGTCGAGCAAGCCCCTTAGGTGTTCATATAGTTCATATGTATGCATTTAGGTCTGTGGTCACACAATCGTAAAGAAAGCTGCAGCTTCTAAAATACATTCTAAGTAATGGTTAGTGAAATTTAAAACTTTTTAATGGGAAAATTCTTTATATTTTCAAGAAATAAAATCGTGCATTTAATGAGCATTTTAATTCAACTAACATCAGCACACGCATAAAATTTAGTCGTCATCATATTTTTCAAATAATAATATAATATATAATGTTATTCAAAAGCCCCGTTGCTGCGCAAAGGCGTTGTCGCTTACGTACTCTCACTCCTCTATAACTAGGTATGACTACAAATATATTTTTAAAAATCAAATAAACATACGCAGTCTTGTATGTAGTATACAAATGAACAGGTAAAGTAACTGAAGTTGAAGAAAAACGCGTATATGTGTGGGGTATTCTTCTGTGTTTGTATGAAATCATGCGTCATGTGTGTGTGGTATGATATGCGTCATATGAGTGAGTATGAACGTGTAAGTGATGGTGGACGCGTATGTGTGGAGCTGCGTTCGTATATGTTGCTATTTTCGACATTTTATTTATATACATATTAAATGTCAATATCAGAAATGAACTGAAACTTCGTATAAATAAAAAACACAATTTCTTAGAATATAAAAACGAAGAAGAACTCTTTCATCAACTTAACGAGTATGCTCTGTATGCTTAGACATAAAAATCGTGTGTGATATGTTATACAGACATAAAAAATTTTTTTATGGACAGAGAGATTTATGGTTTCCTAAGATATGTAAAGCTGTGGTTGAAGAATTGGATCGTCATTTGTGAAATAGAAGTGATAATAAACGATCTATATATATTGCTTGTCCAGAGGGTGGATCTACCAGTTATCTGTCCGATAGCTGGTTGGAATCACTACGGGTACGCGACCCCGGACTGCTCTAGCTACTAGTGTCACATTCCTGTATCTTCCGTGACCACAGTATCCTCACCCCTCTCCTTGATACGTTGTTTCCCAAAATTATCCCAGCGTCACGCCAAAGAAGAAGGAAAACTAATATTAAACCCGGAGCGGTGCCTCCGTTTAGGCGTAAGCCAGTCACCTGCGGCCAAACCAGCACCACACGTATTGACTCGTCATTCCTGCGGATCCTGCTGGGGAGGAGGAGAGGGTGGCATGGGTACTGGGCAAGCCCGTGTTGCCATAAAGTCGCCTGGCCCAGGCGTAGCAGCATCCACGGAGAGGACACTTCGCTCACCTGTCTTGCAGGTGGAAAACAACACGGAGAGTGGCAGTCACCGGTTATAAGTCAGCACGAATAGGCGTAAGTGCGGAGGCCAGGGGCCACTCTTGACAGTAGGAGGATCCATCGTAGATCCATTGATCAGTTACCGCCTGCTTTAAGTCGGGCAGCCCCCGATCAATAAGGTACTGATCCGCCTCAGCGTTAACTTGTTCCGCCTGGGTGAACGGAACACAAGCCTTACAGCTAGACGTTGACGCTGTGACATTAACCACCTGCTCAAAGAAACAAAAATTTCAAAACCCACACCAACGCTGCTTACATGCGCTTTGCGACATGGAATATCCGAACGATGAGGACAGGCTTCCCGAACACCTACGGAAGCTCCGATTGCGCCCAAAAACTGCGCAAAACCTACAGTATCGACGTGGAGCTTAAAAGGCTCAATATCGATATTGTAGCCTTACAAGAGACCAGAACTGAAGACGAAGGGTCTTTGCGTGAAGCTAACTACACTTTTTACTGGAAGGGCAAGAGTTCCTTGGAAACACGAGAGCACGGTGTAGGTTTCGCGGTTCGAAACCATCTCATCAACGCCATAGAAACACCTGTAGGCGTTTCCGAGCGGATTATGGTCTTGCGTCTAAACACAAAAAGCGGCTTTGTCACGCTAATTTCCGCTTACGCACCGACGCTTAGTTCAAAACCTGAGACCAAGGATCAATTCTACGGCCAGCTCGATGAGACAGTGCGCAGGGTGAAACCAACTGACAGACTGCATATTTTGGGTGACTTTAATGCCCGCGTCGGTCAGGGCACATCAGCCTGGCCTGAATGCCTCGGTGCACACGGCATAGGCAAGCTTAACGACAACGGACAACGACTGTTGGAGTTTTGCTCAAGGCACCAGCTGTGTGTTACCAACACCTTTTTTAAAGGCAAAATGATGCGGAAAGTCTCGTGGATGCACCCTCGATCTAAACACTGGCACCAATTAGACCTTGCTCTTACAAGAAGGAGGGATCTACGGGAAACGCTCCACACGCGGGCGTTTCACAGTGCCGATTGTGACACCGATCACAGCCTCGTTGCTACTAAAGTCCGACTTGTCCCTAGAAGAGTCCATTCTTCCAAGCCACCCGGTCGAAAAAAGATAAATCTTTTCAAGACTCGTGACATGGAAGTAGTGGAGTCATTTGGGGAACTCGTCCGTGAAGAAGTTGCAACTTTTTGTTGTTGTGTTGACTGACACTGCAGGCAAGATTTTTGGTTATCAAAAGGCAAAATCTTACGACTGGTTTCAAGAAAACGAGGAGCACTTACTTCCCTTGATTGACTCGAAACGCCAAGCCGCTTTAAATTTTCGCCTTAACCCTTGCGATGCGACGCGTAAAGATCTCATGAAGGCAAAAGCCTCACTCCAGCGTAGCACGCGCTTCTTTGTAAATGCGTATTGGACAGAGCTTTGCCAAAGCATCCAAGCGTGCGCAAACGCGGGGGATATTGGCGGGGTGTACGCGGGCATCAAAAGAGCTCTTGGACCTACTCCAAAAAAGACGGCACCTCTCAAGGAAACCGACGGTTCTGTTATAACAGACAGCACCCGTCAGATGGCAAGATGGGTAGAATACTACAAGGGGCTCTACTCGTGCCCAGTGGATATTCAGCCAGAAGCAATGGAGCTTGTCCCGAATCTGGCAACTTGGCACGAGCTAGACGTTGCACCCACAGTAGAGGAACTTTATCTGGCCGTCAAGAAGCTCAAATGCGGAAAGAGCCCCGGAAAAGACGATGTTGTCACCGAAGTCGTCAAGCTTGAGTGCCTCTTGCCCATCCTTCATAACCACCTGGCTAAGTGCTGGGAAGAAAACTACGTCCCTCAGGATATGCGAGATGCTAACATCGTCACTCTTTATAAAGGCAAAGGCGATCGTGGCGACTGCAACTGTTACCGCGGAATATCTCTTCTTAGCATCGTCGGTAAAGCCTTTGCCAGGGCCATTTTAGGCAAACTACAAAGGCTCGCCGACCGCGTATACCCTGAGGCACAATGTGGTTTTAGGTCCCAACGGTCAACTGTCGACATGATATTTTCACTCAGACAGCTACAAGAAAAGTGTAGGGAGCAACATACTCCCCTAGTCATTGCATTTGTAGACCTAAATAAGGCTTTTGACTCCGTGAGCAGAGAGGGGTTGTACTCGGTTCTTGTCAGAATTGGATGCCCCCCAAAACACCTAAGGATAGTGCAATCGTTCCACGAAGGTATGGAAGTTACCGTCCTGCACAATGGCAACGCATCCACGCCATTCGACGTACGCCGTGGTGTTCGTCAAGGTTGTGCACTGGCCCCCACCTTGTTCGGAATATTCTTCTCAGTGCTTCTGAAGGTTGCTTTTGGAGATGAACAGCAAGGCGTCCACTTACACACGCGAACCGATGGTAGGCTGTACAACATCTCAATGCTCAAGTCCAAACGCTACAGGGAGGACCTATTTGTAGATAGTCTCCTCTTCGCTGACGACGCTGCCTTCGTTGCTCATGACCAAGCTCAACTAATGGACAAATTTGCCAGAGCGTGCGACCTCTTTTCAATGTCCATAAACTGCAAGAAGACCGTTATTTTAGCGCAAGGATGTTTAGAGCAACCAGTCATCTTGCTTAACGGCGCACCTTTACAGGTGGTTAACAAATTTTGCTACCTTGGGTCGCATTTGTCGAGCAATCTCTCGCTTGATGCAGAGATCGACTTCCGCATCGGCAAAGCAGCCTCTACGTTCGGGAGGCTCTGTTCAAGGGCTTGGGATAACAGACACCTTACGGTAAAAACGAAAATACTTGTTTACCAATCATGTGTCCTAAGCACACTCTTGTATGGAGCAGAAACGTGGACAACGTACGCAAAACAAGAACGCCGACTAAACACATTTCACTTGCGCTGTCTTCGGAACATTCTGGGCATCACATGGCAGGATCGCGTGACAAACGAGTCTGTTCTAGGCGAGGCACAGCTGCCTAGCATCATGGCCATTCTCAAAAAAAAACGGTTACGGTGGCTGGGACACGTGCATCGAATGGAGCAGACCCGTCTTCCAAGGCAAATACTACTGGGAGAGGTTGTGGATGCAAAGAGGTCTGTTGGGCGGCCTATGCTCCGTTACAAAGATTGCGCTAAGCGTGATATGGTTGCGTTTAACATCCCTAGCAATCGATGGGAGGAACTGGCAGAGGACCGTGCCAAGTGGCGACGCCTTATTCACGAAGGTCAATCAAAGCATGACAATGACTGGTTTAAACTACTAAAAGAAAAACGCACTAGGCGTTATGAGCGGGCTTCAAACCCCCGCCCATCTGGGGGCGCATACACTTGTCGGAAGTGCGGCCGGAGGATCCTCTCTCGCATTGGTCTTTTCAGTCATGAACGCAAGTGCCTTCGCGATGCCGCTTAAATCATCTGTCAAAGATGCAGAGGCCTATTATTATTATATATATTGCATCGGTGCCTGCGATCATTAATCAAATCTTTAGCATTGTTTATTTTTTATCTAAAAACGTTACGAGCTCATGATAGCTTTATGACCATTCAAAAGCATTGATAAGAGCCTATTTGAATTAAGTATACGTTGATTTTGAATGTTAAAGTAAACTGTTCTAAATATTGACCGACAATCTCAAGCCTATACAGATTTGGCAAATTATTCAAAAGGTCTTCCAAACCATATCGGATGGATTACCATACGAAGTGAAAATCAGGTTCAAATTGAATACGAATCTGACTGAAGCTTATTATTACAATGAGATTTGTTTCGTTTCCTTTGATTAACAGAGTTGTATTCATTTACTGCTAGCTGTCAATTAGTCTGCTAACAACTGAAATATCTAGATTATACTCGTAAGTTATTTCTGTCGACTAAATTCATTGATGTAGGCTTAATAGCTACATACTAATCCACTTAAAATCGATTTCTATATTCAATAAATATTAAAAATCGAGATGGCCCAGTCGTTAGAATACGTAATTTTTACACGATAATTTTGGATTCAAATCCAGTTAACTGATCACTAAGTTTTCCTATGCTGATTTGTTTATTATTTCATGTTCGGCGGTGAAGGAAAACATCGTGACAAAAGTTGGATATCTCGGATAATACATCCACATGTGTACCAACACACAGCGTGGTGGAATTAGCTCCAAACATTCTATAACTTTTAAAACGTTTGGTTCACAAATAACAAGCCCATGGTAGCATGGGAAACTGGTGGTAGGGCTTTGTACAAGCTCGTCTTGGTAGGTACCATCCACTCATCAATATTCTACCGCAAAACAGCAGTACTTGGTAATGCTATGTTCTGGTTTGAACGGTGAGTAGTGTAGTGTAATTACAGGCACAAGGGACATAACATCTAGTTCCCAAGGTTGGTGGCGCATTGGTGATGTAAGAGTTGGTTAACATTTCTTACAATGCCAATGTCTAGGTGGCCCGTATGCTCGTACGCCTATTTTTTTTTTTAACGCTAGAACAACGCGTTACGCGTTTGCGTTTTACAGGTATGTGGGGCTCGCCGGTGTCCAAGGCGCCAAGTGCACCCCGAACATCGAAATACCCACTATAAAATCCCCGGTACCCTTACCCTACGGTCCCCTTTCCGTCTTAACGAGGAGTGCCACGGGATCGCTTTCGCATGCTACCGTGACGCTCATGCTCGTCCGCCTACCTATACTACAAAAAAAAAACTTTTGCGTTACGCCTTGTAAACAATTAAGCTATCCGTAAGCTAAATAAATTATTTCTTTAGTACTATTGGTACTGGTACCGAGCATTAAATGAAACATGTTCAGACTAATTTTTATAGTATTTTCCTCTTTGTTTGCTTCAAATCGCAATTCAAATGAACATTGCTTCACTATTTGTTGTTTACATTGCAGTTATCAGTTCTTGAATAAAATGTTATCAAAAAAACAAATAAAGTAATGTTGCTAGTTAGAAATTGAATTTAATACAAATATCACTAAAATTAGATATAATACGAAGCAACCATTATTGTTAAAATATTTATAATAATAAATCACAAATTGACATTTATAAAAAATAATACTATATAAAATATTTATATAAAATAATACTAATAATATAATTAGCTAGAAATTTTCATTCGAGTTAGATACTCGAATTAGAAAATTGTTGAACCGATACAATTTGCTGCATTCAATGGGCCAAAAACTAAAAACGCGACGATAAACTCATTATTTTATATCTCATTATTTGCAAAATACATACATATTTAAGTTAGCAATTCCTGACCTTCAGGCAAGTTACATAAAAGGATCGATCCAATGTGTTCCTCACAGTAAATTACTCGAGCTCTGATTCAGAGTAAGCCTTTTTTGTTACGTCAATAGGTGCGAGAACATTCAATGTTCTGCCACTCAAGTGTCCAAAATACAGAATACCAATTGATAAGTTTACTAAGTAACCCTAGATCTTCGTTTCACTTTTATCAGCGATAAAGCTTCTATTGAATTCGCTGATTCTCTGAGAATTTGTTATATAATCTCTTAACCATCTCAAAGGTTTTGGTATCGTAAATCAGATAGGATTGTATTAATTTAAACGTTTCAAGCGCCTATTCACTAACTAAGGTAATCATTTTATAATTCTAGGATTAGATACATGTTTTTTACCATTTATAATACCATTTTTACCATTTATGGAGTTTGATGGATACACTGTAGCAAAATTTCATGCATGTTTCCTACAAATCTTTCGTCATCGTAAAGCGCAAGGTGAATTATAACAACCTATTAAGCACATGCAGTTCCAAAATCCAGTGTACCATTTTAATGTCTGAATTTAAAAACCCGCTTTTTCTACCCCCATTGGGTATACTTTACAGCTTTTTAATTATTAAATCAGATTTAATAATATAACAACAAGCACAAGGGACGTTAAACCTTAGTTCCCAAGGGTGGTAGTGCATTGACGACGTAGGGAATGGTTAATAATTCTTACGGCGCTAATTTCTTTAAACGATGGTGACCATTTACTGTCAGATGTTGCATCTGCCTCTCCGCTATCCTATTTTTTAAAAAAGAGTTCAAAGATAATCAAACCTTCCATTTTCAAAGTAATATCAGCGAAACTTATTATGTAACTCATAACTGAACACAAGGCTCTTTTCATCCTTCATAAGAAAATTAATTACACAACTCATTGTTATTTATAACGGAAAGTAGAAGAAATAAATAAAGTAGAAACAATTCTAAATACTCTAATTAAGCTGTTAGAAAAAATAAATACTACTAAGTGCGGAGAAAGAACTTCAAAACGCTACGAAGGACTGTGTAAATAATTTCCCTTTCAGTTTAAGACCTGAACATTTTCAGCTGTTTTTGTACTAATTTCCATACAATCTTATACTTACTTGAAAAACGCAAGAAAATGTAAAAAATGTTTTGATAATGCAGAATCAACATTTTATAAACAATAACTAATGGCAAATTTTGGCCTTATATAACGTTCCGCTTATAAATCTAAATCGACTCATAAACTCATGCAATAACTTGATCTACAAACCGACAATCGTATTTCATATAGACATTTGTGTAGTTATAACATGCGTAGAATAATATGTCTATAATATAATCACCTAAAAAAAAAACCTTATTGGCCGAATGGTTAGAACGCGTGAATCTTAACCGATGAGCGTGAGCGTCTTAATCTAACCCGGGCCAGCACCACTAAATTTTCATGTGCTTAATTTGTATTTATAATTCATACTTGGCGGTGGAAGAAAACATCATGAGGAAACCCGCATGTGTCAAATTTGACTGAAATTCTTAGCCCAGCAGTGGGACATTCACAGGCTACTAGATGATCACTCACAATAAAGGGTCTAGTACAATATAAATAAGACAAACATACAAAGTTTTATATTTAAAATAGTTTCCGCTCGCATTTCGCCCGCGTTTGGTTTCGTAGCCCTTTTCTGTACCCCTGTTATCAGGGGCTTACTTTCGTGAAAGCGTAACAAAACTAATAAACAAACTCACTTTTGTATTTGTAATATAAGTAAGAATACACCAAATGGTTATTTTTAAGAATATTTTATTTATATAATAATTGTTTTAATTGAGGACTTAAATAAGTATTCATAAATAAAATATAAAAATAGCTACTGTATATATAACCTGAAGTGAAGTGGCAGTGGCCTGGTCACGTATGTCGTAGGACCGATGGCCGTTGGAACAGACGAGTCCTAGAGTGGAGACAGCGAATGGGCAAACGCAGCGTAGGGCGCCCTCCAGCTAGGTGGACCGATGACCTTAAGAAGGTGGCGGATACCAGCTGATGCGGAAGGCGCAGGACCGGGAGCTTTGACGCACCTTGGGAGAGGCCTATTTTCAGTGGTGGTCTACGACTGGATGTTGATTGTTTGAGTTATTGATATATAACCGCGTGTATGGTGGCAAGGATGCTAGCAGCATTTCTCTATGAACCAGCCCTCCTGTCACCATGGAGGCAATAAATATGTTCATATTCACCCTGAGGTCCAAGTTAACAGCAAACGGTTCAGATATATATATCTGAACCGTTTGCCGTTTGGAAAATCACATACATATATATTAGTAAGAACAATTAATTAAAATCATTCTACTTTCATCCAATTCCCTTATCAGTTTTACTTTACAAATGGACTATAATTAATGAAACTCTAATTATATCATGTGTGGAATTGGACGTAATATAAAAATTAAAAGTTATATACGTTTTATTACTGTAATCAGCGTTAATTAATGACTTTCGAGGAAATAACAATTCCTTGTCGCTGTATAATCAAAAAGAAATTATAATATTTTAAAGCGTAAGAGTATTACTGACGATGAGATAAAAAATTTATGACGGATTAGCTTTAATGTGATATATAATTGTTAAATAATTTCTTTTTATATACGAGTATTATAGAAGTCCTATAAATACTTTGTAAGCATTTTATCCTTGTTAAAATATTGGTCTCATTAATAAGTTGACTCCTTCGGAGTTCTATAAGGTTCTCAATAATTGTTACTGAAAACTCGCGTTAGGTGTTCTTTTCAACTAAAGCCTAAGCCTAGCCGAGAGTGATAATCCCTTTTGTGGATAGATTTACCTCGTTTGCCAGAATATCTGGTTAAATATTATATTTAGTACTTTTCTTTTATAATTATGTTTTGTATATAAAGTTGACTGAAAGGCAATGAAATGCTGAGGCCAGAATGAAGTTAACGTTGATTCTTAGAACAAGAACCTCAATAGAATTTTTACTCTTATATGGCCTATACATATAATAAAAAAGAGTGGAATTCGTATTCGTATGTATGTAATTTGTTATTTAATTGCTGGAAAAGAGGAAATACTAAGTGGAACTGAACCGCTGGTAAATTTACATTTAATTAAATGCTGTAAAATGACGATTCAAAAGTAGTTATTAAACCCTAGATATATAAAGTTTATTTTGATTTTTGATTTAAAATGTCCCACTTATTGGGAAACCGAGATGGCCCAGTGGTTAGAACGCGTGAATCTTAACCGATGATCGTGGGTTTAAACTCGGGCAAGCACCACTGAATATTCATGTGCTTAATTTGTGTTTATAATTCATCTCGTGCTTGACGGTGAAAGAAAACATCGTGAGGAATCCTGCATGTATCTAATTTCATTGAAATTCTGCCACATGTGTATTCTACCAACCCGCATTGGAGCAGCGTGGCAAAATAAGCTCCAAAACCTTCTCATCAAAAAAGGAGAGGAGGCCTTAGCCCAGCAGTGGGACATTCACAGGCTGTTACTATTTGGATGACCTAGAGCTTTGAGTCTTACCCACTCCTTATACAAAACTTTACTCTTGATGAAGGGTAATTTTTTATTCTATTACTTCCCGTAATAGAATAAAAACCCTAAATACTATCGAAGATTTCTCGTTAAGCAACCTAATTAAAACTAATAATAATAAGAACATAATTTTTTTCCATTAAAACCTTTTACGTTCTGTGTTATTGACGTTTGAAATTTCTCCCCTATTTCAACTTCCTTGTTTATATTACGCAATATTAGGCAGTTATGCAAAGTGGTGTAACTTATGAGTTAATATGTTAATGAGTCAGTTAGTTACCTACTCTATTCATAATATAGATATAATAAGCTTAAATATATGTTCGATGATCTGAATAAAAAGAAAAGACGCAAATGAGTATTCATGATATATATGAAAATGTATAAATTAATTTAGAATTGTGTGTATGTCATAAAAACTTTGATAAATTTCAACACAGATGTCTGTCTGTAAAATAAGGTGGTACGAATATTTAAATGTTTGAAATTCCAAGGTACTTTCATCTCATTTTTAAATAAACTATCACAAAAACAGATGCATGAGATTTTACTGAACGTTCGCACATCACTGGTGATAAAACATTCAGTGGAAGCTTTGGTGTTAAAGTTCAATTCCATCGAGAAAGTACTGACATTGCTGTTTGTTCCTCCCCCGTCTCTTGACCGAAGAGATTACCTTTAATTAGAAAACTTAGCTTGAAGGGATCGATTTTAAAACGGACTTCTTACGAATCAGACGAATTTCGCTCAGTGAGTGGATATAAAATAATCATTATGTTTTAACAGCTAGCGTGTGTAACTCCGCACACGTGGCAAAAGTAAAACAGTCTACATTAAAAAGTTCACGTTTATTTTTTTATTTCACACATAA
The DNA here is from genome assembly GCF_905147045.1 of Nymphalis io. Lineage (NCBI taxonomy): Eukaryota > Metazoa > Arthropoda > Insecta > Lepidoptera > Nymphalidae > Nymphalis > Nymphalis io. Next base: position 14,258,750 of record NC_065890.1, on the reverse strand, counting down.
TATAAACGTTCCATTAGAACGCATCTTCACTTCATAAAATACCTAACGTTAACTTACGTAATATTTTAACACAGTGGAACGAGTACAACTGAGTGTCCACATAAAGATTAACCAAATACTGCGTGTTCATACCCAAGCCTGCACCGCTGCTTCCTTTGTTTTAAGTGTAGTAGATTTATGACAATCAATAAGTAAGTATAACGCTTCTATATTTAATAAAGATTTTTAACTTTGACTTAAAAGAACTGACTGCGCTAAAGGAAAGTAACGTGAGAAAACCTGCATGTGATGAAATCATCCATATTTTTATCCGCCAAGCGGCATTGAAGCAGCATGGTGGAATTACCTTAAAAATTATCCTCAATTTGCTATTCAATGGGACGTTTTAAAGCTGTTATTTCACTTCAATAAAAAACATGATAAATTTTATTTCACACCCAGCGAAGCGAGTGGGCGTGGAACAGCTAGTGATTACATAATTCTATTAGGGTTAAAAAGCGATCTCTATTAATCATTTGCAGTCAATAAAATCGCGCACCCTAATTTTCTCAATCAGGAATAAAGTCAAATTAAACAGATCCTCAGTGGTTCTATCGAGCGGGCCTAATCCGTCTGGGTCACCCACACATGGTAGGCCTTTGACAAATCTGAGCATGTTTGTTACCCGTATAGGTGATATCTGAACTCGTACTGACGGAAAATTAATCAGTTTACAATAAATTAAAAATAAGTGTGGACGACTTTAATCCAATTAATAATGATCGTGTCTTCGTGCAAATAATAGTAATTGTTTAACAACTTTTTATTTATATAATTAATACAACAAAATAAGTTACTCGTATTGGCCAACGACATTGCGACAGACCTTGACGGGGATGGCGAGATGAGCTGGACTCTTTCCAGAAAAATTGATTATGCATTGCAAGAAATAGGGAATTGTGGAAAAAATAAAGAGATCTTGTAATTTAATGAGACAACAGGTTGATAATAATATTAATAACTACTTTTATAGTAATTTCTATTTGCTTGAAAAGAGTTCTGGTGCAAGAGAATTGCGTTAAGTACGTGACATATTTCCAACTTCTGCCACCTATGACTTTACCATGAATTTATGGACGGATAAATTTAATAATTTTTAGCCAGTATCGGTGATTGAACCCAGGACAGCAGGAGCTGCAGCCTTTTAAGCTTGCCCCTAGATGAACGAAACAGTCATTTGCATCTTACTCTTGATATTATAGAGCCTAACGAATCTTTGGTTCCAATATTATTGGATCATTTACATCTCGTTTTCATAATCAAAATATTATCACAAGTCTTGTAGATGATTGGAGTATAAAGAAGGAAGTTAGAGATATTTATATATATATATATATATATATATATATATATATATATATATATATATATATATATTTTAAAATGACCTACATATGGCGTAGAAATCCGAATTCAAAAATATATACTTAGGATTAAAATAATGAACAGAGGAGCGGTCAGTAACTCTTATTATGGCTTCCATAATTAACGAAATAAACGCCCATCTAATAGCTTCAGGGGCTTCGGCTTAATTGGAAGCTTGTTGCATTGCTCTAATTAAGTTAATTTATATTAGTGAATGTCCCTCATTACAATAGTGCCTATAATCTCAAGAACTGTAATTGGTTTATAATAATATAAATTATATAGTTCGTGTAATCAATAATTGATTCTTAGTTTTTATTGTAGTTTTCATTTTACTAGTGGTAGGGCTTTGTGCAAGCTCGTCTGGGTAGGTACCACCCACTCATCAGATATTCTACCGCAAAACAGCAGTAATTGGTATTGTTGTGTTCCGATTTGAAGAGTGAGTGAGCCAATGTAATTACAAGCACAAGGGACATAACATCTTAATTACCAAGATTGGTGGCGCATTGGCGATGTAAGCGATAGTTAGCATTTCTTACAATGCGAACTATGCGATGAAAAAGCTTCATAAGAAAACCTTAAATAATTTATTTAAAACTCTGACACATGTCTATTATTAAATCCTATTGGAAAAGCGTAAATCCGCTCATTTTTTCTTTTCAAGATAAGAAAAAGCCTTAACTGTTTTACATACATTAATATTCAATAGCTACCTAAATCGCAGGTTAATCTTTAATAGATAACAATAATATACTGTAATATATATAATACATATAATAATTATAATAATGTTCTCTAGAACGATTGCGGCCACGGCTAATGCGCAAACACAGGTGTAATCTTTCTTCCCTCACTCTCATAATTCGATGGAACGGCAATCCGACACGACCGGAAAGAGTTTAGGTTCAGGACCAACGGATTTACGTGCTTTCCGAGGCATTGGAGTGTACACTCTTCCAACTTCCAGATTCCGGGAAGCTACTGAGAATTTTCTGACAGAAAAACCCAATAACTTTTTATTGGCCCGACCTGGGAATTGAACCCAGGACCTCGGGGTCTGTGGCCTTACACTAAGCCTAGACCAACGAGGCAGTTTATATATATTTTTTATAAAACAAATAATTTTGACACATAGCTATATATATATACAAATTAGTTAAAAAAATATTGTCGAAAGTCGGTCAATTATGTTTTGATGTAACATATGATGTAACTAAACGCACGCTACATAAGATGTGATGCCAGTGACTTGGTATTGTTTATATAGAGATACGAGGTTCTCCAGAACCCCTTGATAACCCTTTTATTGGCTAACATAAAAAAGTCGCATCATTGTGAATTTAAACATTTAACTTTATGGTATTTGTTTTTTAATCGAAACAATATATTTAGTGGTAGGGCTTTTTGAAAGCCAATCAAGGCAGATACCATCCTCTAAATATATATTCTTCCTTAATTAGTATTATTGTGTTCCAATCCTTTATATTGAGTGAACCAGTGAAACGACTGTGCCAAGCCAGAGGCAGTGGTATCCATGTTGCACACTGAAGACTGTTGCCAGTTTACCTTCTAATTTTAAATAGATAAATAAGAAAAAACAAATTGAAAACTGTGTCAACAAAAATATAGTAAAAAAATAGTAAGTATAATACAAAAAAATATGTTAACTTGAAAAGATCACTTAAATTTAACAAAAGTAACAAAGTAGCTATAATGTGTATAGTTATAAAATATAATCTAATATTCAATAAACCTTTAGGAATTATAGCTTTTACATTATGTAAAACATATAAAAAAATACAAGAACATCAATAATGATAAGCAAAAAATCGACCATTTACTTTAGCAATTTAACCCGAGATCGCTTTTCTAATCCACGTTTATTCACGACACGATGCGTATATCTCGTTACGTTTATAATACTCCGAGATAAATAGCATTAGAAGGTCACAACTCATATAAAATAAACGGCTGAGGCATCTTAAAGAGGCATCACAAATAGCTCAATTTTACGCATAACGCAAGAGGCATCGGGGTACACATCGAAATGATGAGATTAAAATGTATTACTTCAAATTAAAGCACGTAGTTTTTGATTCAGTAAGTAATTAACAACAAATTCCATATATAAAAAAGTTGTTAAATTTATTGTAGTAAAGTTATTGTAGTAAATATTAAAAGTGGGGGGCGGGGGTACCCAGGGAACCTTCATAGATATTGGAGGTCCACAGAGGCGGGCAAACCGTTAGGATCGCTAGCGCATGCTACTGTGCTACGTTAGCGTTTACATACAATGCTCCCTGAATAGACGGAGTGAGTACCGTTTGTTGCTTAGTGGGTATTCCGAGGCAATCAGCAACAGTTAGTGCCTCATATCAAACGTATATGATCTTTGATCTAGATAGATCAAAGATCACTGACGTTTCATATATAGATATATATGCCTATACAATAAGACATCTTGTATCTCTCTGTAGTACCTTTACATACAAATATAATTGATTGAGAATATCTAATTAAAGTTCTGTACACAGTAACTCCATAACCCATAAAACTTTATTACCTCCAGAACACAGATTTATTTGTCAGTGAAGAAGCTGTTTATAGGCTACAAGGATGAGGTCATATCCTGAGATGATTTTTAATATATGGGATCTCCTCTCTTCAAATCGATATCGCCCTGTTTTTCGGCGGTGAATAAATTTGTTTGGATGTTTGGCAAAAAGTAGGGAAAGCGCGCGATTTACATTCCAAATGTTGGGATGATGGTGACGGGCGCTCCACTTGATAGATATGGTGATTACGTTCGGTCGTTGAGTGGATTATCATACAGTTTTTATCATATATCATAATATGGGACATTTTCATATCCAAAGGGAAATGTCGTTTATTTTTTGTATTTATCATAGAAATGCCGATAACAGAATGAGGCATTTGATGGGTAGTCACCTTTTGCTCGAATACCCTAGCATTGTAGAAGACATAGGTGTATCATTGATTGTCAACACGTTGCCATCATGTCAAAGTTGTTTTGTCTCGTGTGTCATTGTTATACTTGCTCATTCACCCTTAGCTCTGAAACACAGCGTTGCAGCTGCATGCTAGTTTGTAACTGTAATTAGTTATTGTGTAACACAAGTGGAGTATAGTTATCATAGACAAACAATATGATTGGTGTTAATTTATAAATCTTGCCTTGATATACGAGTGTGTTCATATATATTATCTCTTCTATATTATCTTATAAAAAGTTAAATATCTCGCCGCTGGCCAAAGACAGGAGGTCTCCACGTGACAGAAAAATTAAATATTTAGTACAATTTTTCCGACATATCTAGTAACAGCCTGTAAATGTGAATGTTGGTCATTTTGGCTCTTTCTAATATGAAAAAAATATAACGTCATTGAAACTAAATATACAATTGCATTATTTCGATATAAGTATTACTTAAAATTTTCAAACCAAAGTTTGTCAGAAAAACACAAACTTTATCAAATTAAACAAAAAAAAATTGTTTTTTTCTATTAACTGCTTTTAAATAACTAGAATAACTAAAATAACAGATGTATTGATTACAATAGTTAGTATCACTTACATACCTATAACAACAATTTAACAGTTACTGAATAAACTTTTTTAAACCAAATCTTTTCGAAAAACGTTTAACAAAAATACCATTAAGACCATTTTTTTTTTATTTATATATGGCGAGTTTAATTATATAATATTTTGTCTTCTTCTATCGAATATAAAAATCACTGTTGACAGAATGAGACTTATCATAATAATCAGCGCTATAAAATATCACTACCGACATTTACTAATTAATCAACTGTATCTGTTTGCTTAGTGTGAGTTTTTTACGTATTCGATAGCGTTAATATTGATTGTGGTATGGAATAAAAACATCGCCGTCTAGTAACAATAATCGGAATTCTATACAAATAGCACTTAACGTGAACGCTATCGACATAAAAAAAATGCCACCAGGCATCCTGTTTATACACCAATCGAAACAAGTTGCTCACAGCTCGTACTCAAAGAGTAAATAAAATTATGACAATTATCTACACTGTAACGTCAGCAAAACAATCTTCATTCAAAATACGAACCATTAATATTAAGTGAGCTGCAAAAATAAACTTAATTAAATCACCTTTGTTAAAATTCGTGTTGAGATAAGACGATAATGTAAGTTCAAGACGTGACGTAAAATTATTCCTACTTGCTAAAGCTAAGCGTAAAAGAAAGCAATTAAACGCCTGAAATATTAAGGCTGTACACATACTATACATAGCTTGACATAGCATTACGTTATATAATATTTTTTCTTACTATTAAATATAAATATTGTTACTCTAGTTAATACGGCGTATTAGATGCTTAAAATTGTATATATATCAGATAACATATGAAGAATAATTCGTCATAATAAGCGCTTGTATCTTTAATTACAGTTACGAATTCAACTTTCACATATTTCGGGTATAATGAAGTAATCTGGTCTCAACGACGTCAAATGCTTTAAATCCTGAAACTTAAATTGTGATGCTGGTAATAAAGATACATAAAATAAAAATACAAGAGTATGTACCTGTAAAATTAACAATTAAAAAATATACTATATGTATAAGTACCTTCTCCTCGAAAGGGAGAGGAGGCCCTAGCCCAGCAGTGGGACATTAACAGGCTGTTACTGTTACTGTATATGTATAAATAATGCATACTATTCCGTACAAGATTATTTAGATGATAAAAGAGAATAGATTTAGTAATAATTCCTTGATTTATTACAGTATATATAAATTTAATTATAAATTATTTTTATGGTTTGAAATTTATATGATGAAATGAGTAACTGAGTTTGTTCTAGTACCTTCTTGGTAGAATCTACGTCCCGACACGGTGGTAGCTTTTCAATGAATTTAATCTTATATGGTGATTCATTTTTTTTATAGAATAGAACGTGGGCGACCATTTGGGTCACCTGATGGTAAGTGGTCAACAACGCCCATAGACATTGGCATTGTAAGAAATTTTAACCATCGTTTAGACCACCAATGCGCCGCCAACCTTGGGAACTAAGATGTTATGTCCCTTGTGCCTGTAATTACACTGACTCGCTCACCCTTCAAACCGGAACACAACAATACCAAGTACTGCTGTTTTGCGGTAGAATATTTGATGAGCGGGTGGTACCTACCCAGACGAACTTGCACAAAGCTACCACCAGTAAAAGAAGTACTTATTGTGAGCCTATTTGTATAAAATATATTTAGATTTTACACAAAGCCCAGCCAAAATATATTTATTTACTTTGTTTTTTTATTGATTTAAATAAAACAACAAGAGTTATTTTAATCTTTTTTTTTTTTATAGAATAGGAAGGCGGACGAGCATATGGGCCACCTGATGGTAAGTGGTCACCAACGCTCTTAGACATTAGCATTGTAAGAAATGTCAACCATCGCTTACATATCCAATGCGCCACCAACCTTGGGAACTAAGATTTTATGTCCCTTGTGCCTGTAATTACACTGGCTCACTCACCCTTCAAACCGGAACACAACAATACCAAGTATTGCTGTTTTGCGGTAGAATATCTGATGAGTGGGTGGTACCTACCCAGACGAGCTTGCACAAAGCCCTACCACCAGTAAAAAATTATATATCTAAAATTAAGTAAGAACAACCAACATCATTTATAGCAATTAAAAACAAATATTTTCAATCGGTAACCATCGTCTGCAGTCCTGAATGTTGCTATAAAACAGATAGACAATTAGCTCAACGACCGAAATCTTTACGGGTGGAACTGCGGCCAACGAATCGGAACTCTTAAAGCGATAAAACTTTTTATTCCTACCTGCATAAATTGAGACACATTCGCCGTAATCCGCCAAGTGAAATTAAATAAGTTGTGAACAAAAACTTTCGTTTAAGCCACTCGGTCGGCTTTATCGCACTGTTAATTGTGAATGTGAAACGGTCCTTCGATGTCGCATTGCTGTTGAAATCGGAATTTAAATTAGCCTAAATTAGTCAATTGTATTTACCTTTTCTTGTTTTCCAGCAACTATTTAATTTACGTATACAGTGCATAATAATAATAATAATATCCGGGATCCCAAATTAAGCTTGTACAAAGCTTGTGCTATGGAAACCAGACAACTGATATACTACATATACTACTTTTCTTTTATAAATACATACTTATATAGATAATTACACCCAGACTCAGGACAAACAGACATGTTCATGCACACAAATGTCTGTCCTCGGTGGGAATCGAACCCACAACCTTCGGCGTGAAAGGCAAGTATCTACCAAACACGCCAACCGGCTCGTCTACATGTATACATGTATGTCATACATGTATGTGTAAAGTATGCGGACAGCTAATACACTTCCAATTTAACTTTATTTTCCAATTTAATTGAACTTATTTTTTTTATTTTTGGTGCTGGTTTAATCTCATCGGAAATCATCGGAAAAATATAAGCTTACAGTATACAGTAATATTTTTGTTATCAACATTAATATTAATATACCAAAATATATATATCCTAAATAATAGGAGATGGAACTGTTTTCGGCTGTGGAAAATGGCAATATCACAACATATATTCAACATTCATTGATTTTTTAAACCAAACAGCCATACTAAGTATTGTTGTAATCTGGTTTGAAGTGTGAGTGAACAGTGTAACTACAGGTCCACGATCATACAGGCAAAATCGTAGTTCCCAAGGTTGGTGGCGCCTTGCTGATGTAAGGAGTGGTTATTACTCCTTACGGCGCCAATGTTTATGGGCTGTTATTACTAACCTAACCTACAGAATGCTCACCCACATTTAAAAAAAAAGATCATTGCAATTTTACTAGAAGTGCTTCAGAAACAAACACATAAAATAAATTAAGGTTTTGCATTGGTAATAATAGTAAGGTAAATTTTCTCGCGACGTTTTCTTTTAAGCCCGAAAGAAAGCATATGAACACAAATTAGCGCATGAAAATTCAGTGGCTTTTTTCTTCGTTTAAAATTCACATGTTTTAACCATTGGTCCATCTCGCCCCATGATATTGTAGTAATTAATTTGCTTTGAAAGAAAAATATAATAATCCTCTTGTTACCACAGAGCTATGAATATTTATAATAGCGTTTATTCGTGTTAAAAACTTTACAAGTCTCGGTCTAACATACAAATTTTCAATTATGAAATTACCGAGTAGTTCTCGGAAATTTCACAGACTATGATTTCCATTTGTTATTACAAATTTTCCAAACAAAGCATACATTACAGGTAAAGCTTGAATAACCCATGCACCTAACGTAACAATACGCGCAATGGTGATCGATAAAAGAAAACATGTGATTATTCATATTGAGGTTGATAATGTTCCGAGTTCTATGTGACCTAGTTCCTAGGCTGCGCCGTACATCTGACCTGAGATAGAGACGCATTAAAAATCTTTTTTACTATTAAAACCTACGCGCACAGTATGGTCGTGGATCATTAATAATAGAGTGAAGTTTTTGTTATGCGAGTAGAGCTTATATCTAGTGAATCATATTTATAAATACTTTGCTATTGTATAACGTGATAATTTATCAATATTTACGTCTATAATAATATTGTACAGAGGAAAGATTTGTTTGTTTGTAATCAATAAACTCCGCAACTACTAGCAGTGCAGTAGATTTGATTTTTTTCAGCATGACAAAGCTACTTTATACAGAAGTAACATGGACTGTATATAATTGCAGTAATAATAAGGTTATGCCTGAAATAATTGTATTTTTTTTATATAGAATAGGAAGGCGGACGAGCATATGGACCACCTGATGGTTAGTGGTCACCAACGCCCTTAGACATTGGCATTGTAAGAAATGTCAATCATCGCTTCCAAACCAATGCACCACCAACCTTGGGAACTAAGATTTTATATCCCTTGTGCATGTAATTACACTGGTAAATCAAGAGATGAGATTTTCAACTGAGGTTTTTTTATTAATCTTCATTACAAACTGAATTCTACATTCAAACTTCGAGCAGTTTCTAAGAATTTCTGAACTTCTGAACAGAAAAAAACCAGCATGCAAAGTGCATTGCACGGCCCGGAAAGTGAACATGACATCCTATCAGCAGCATTATACGCTAAGAAATAAATCGGCGAGGTAAAAGGATTGTACTTATAAGTGACAAGTCCAAACCTACTAGTTTAGATATAAGAACTTCTTTAACAAACAAAAATTAAAATGGGTCAATGACCATACTTGACTGATGTATCAAAAGTTTATTAAGAGTAATTATAATTACTTAATCGATATCAATACAAAGCACTGTATTCAGTTAGACCTTAAACGTCATATTATTTCTGTGTATATTGAGATTAAATAAGTTATAGTTTATCTTATATTTCACTCGATAATATGTCACAACGATAGACGAACGAAGCCCATAATTGAACTCCATATAACTTATTAAATGGGTCCCAGCTTAAAAGCCAGGTCAAATATGATTGACTAAAACGATTTTACTTGTTCAATATTTACCAAAAAATGGACAAATAGTGCCAAGTATGATAAAATATGATGAAGGTTCCGTTTCATATACTATTAAATATATATATTACTAAAAAAAGTCTATCAAGTACATAGGTTTTGACATAAATCAAAACCGATTTTCGCATGAGTCCGTTTATTCCCTAACTTCTTCTAAAACCACACTATATATTATTTCATACAGGCAATTGTATAAGTAATTTGTTTCGGAAGGTTCTATAAAGTACATTCATATTCAAATTTGGTCGTCACGTCAATCATCAATATTGATCATCGTTATTGAAAGAAATACATTCTTTATAATAAAGAAATAAAAAAAATCAATAGGTAAATAGGTGTGGAGTAAAATAAGTACAAACGAAGAGTTTCATTTATATATATATGTTTTATTATTATAATAATGTCTAGTAATGATGTGTCTACAGGAACCTCGCAGACACAAATGAGTTGAGAGTGGTGGTGGCACGTAAAAGGGGCATGATGGTATACGAGAGCGAGAGCATCTCAATAAAGGCTTCATCTCAATAAAGGCTTCATCTCAAAAAATAATAGAAGCTTTCTAATGAAGTCAAGTTAAATGTGCTATCATTGCTTATTTTGATAAAATCATACGACAAAATATAAAATTGGTATTTATCTTTTATATATCAATAAGTTACAATAACGATGTTCCATGTTTGAAATAATTTAATGAACGACAATGTTCCATTTGTTCATCACGTTAATAATCCTTGTAAAAATAAACAGCATTATATATTTTAAATATTTTCTATTAAAATTTCCGTTTACACTTTACAATCAGACGCTTATTGTTCAATATTGACGAGGTATTTGAATAAACGTAAAAAGCTGAAATGTGCGTTAGTTGTATTAGTTGGAACTGGAATTTATTCTGTTTGTATTTATCTTAAATTGAGTTATTATAAGGCTAAGCTTTGATCTTGGCCGTACGTAAATAAATAGTATGTATTATAATAATATAATGTAATTATATTATCTTTGGAATTTGCGAGAACTAGTAGGAGGTAAGAGGAGGCTTTATCCGTACAGTGACGGAGAAAGAATACATTTCACTGCCCCTCTCTTTCCCATGGGTGTCGTAAGAGGCGACTAAGGGATATCTGAGCGACCATCTGCTCATCTGGTGGTATGATGCTAACATCCGCCTGGCTTGTTACCACCGTACGCATGGTGAAAAACTCGTGAAGTGGCTTGCAGCCGCGTTTCGAGGTCAGCCAGCGTACAGCCAGTGCCCGAGCGAGTATTGCCGCGATGGGTGTTGGTCCAGTGGAGACGGCTGTTGAACCAATGCCGGGGGAAACTGTATTGACCTGCCGGACAGGGAGACCCGAAGAAACGGCTGTTCCGCTGGCCGCCCGTGGCATAGTACAGGGGCCCGAGCGTGCCTAACCAGCTCGCGAGGCTGCCCCACCAGGCCACGCATAATCTCGGGGTGGACCGTCGTGCCGGTTGGTGACCGGAAGGTGGGGTCCCGGCGGCCACTTCCGGGGGGGTTCGGGGGCACTTTCGTCCGGCGAATCAGTATATTTTCCTTTTTGGCAAACATTTGGGAAAACACACCTCCATACTTTGCCCATCCCTATCGTGGCAATACGTCGCTCGCTTCACGTCTCTTTTCCTAATTTTTCCAAATGGTAGCGCAAATAAGAAATAACGGTCGTTCAGCGGTGCACACCCCCACCATACCCTCACTGTTTGAGGTCGAGTTCTCTAACATCCGAGGACTCCACGCTAACCTCAAGGCTGTCCACCACCATCTCGAGACAGCACGGCCAGCAATGTTGTTTCTCACGGAGACGCAAATACTCCGCCCAGCCGACACCAGCTACCTTAACTATCCCGGCTACATGCTTGAGGAATCTTTTAAAGCGAAAGCCGGAGTATGCTTGTTCGTCAGGGCGGATGTTTGTTGTCACCGATTGCGCTGCTTGGAGGACCCCTCCTTCTCCATGTTGGTGGTACGTGTGGACCTGGTTCGTCAGAGTCGAGTCTACGTGTACCTCTACAGATCCCACAATGGTGACTTGGAGACAAGCCGATTATTCGACCATCTTAGTCGGGTGGCAGATGCTGCGCAAGAGCATTTTCCTAACGCGGAATTGGTGTTTTTGGGGGATTTTAATGCTCACCATGAATCATAGTTGAAATCCCTCAAAACTGACCATGCTGGAAGAACTGCTCATGCTTTTGCTCTCACACACGACTTGACCCAACTGGTTGATCAGTCCACCAGGATCCCAGACATTGATGGGCAAGCGCCTTCTCTACTGGATCTTCTGCTGACTTCTCACCCGGTGGAATATCAGGTTGTGGTTCAAGCTCCACTTGGTTCTTCGGATCACGGCCTTATATCTACCAAAGTGCCACAGGCCAAGCTGCCGCCATCATCGGTATGCAAACGTCGCGTTTGGCACTATAAGTCGGCAGATTGGGACGGTATGCGCGATTACTATGCGTCAGTCCCTTGGAAGGAACGTTGCTTCAGTGGGAATGACCCGACAGCTAGTGCCGCTGCTGTTGCTGATGAGATCATGTTAGGAATGGAATACTACATTCCTAGCTCAGATCTCATCAATAGGGGTACGCGTAACCGTTGGTTCACGCGTGAATGTGCCGACGCTGTATCATCTAAGCAGGCGGCATATCGCGCGTGGATCAACGGCTGCATTAGCGGGGCATCTAACATTGACTCACTGAAAGCAAACTACAATAAAAATTCCAAGTCCTGTAGGAAGGCATACACGAGAGCGGATGCACAGCGCATTGTACAGATTGGTCATGACCTTATTTCGCATCCTAGGGGCTTCTGTAGCTTCTGGCGTCTGACCAAGTCTGTGCAAAACAATTTCTGCCAACCTTCGCTGCCACCGCTCAGAAATCCGGACGGATCGCTAGCTCACAGTCCGCAGGAGAAAGCCGACCTCCTGGCTAAACTCTTTGCCGACAACTCTGTGATCGATGATTGTAGTGCGCAGCCACCAACAATACCTTCATGTGGCCACACGATGCCTGACATCAAAATCAGACAACGTGATGTGCGTGCGGAGCTGCAATCACTCGATATAAGGAAAGATAGCGGTCCCGATGGAATACCAGCCATTGTGCTGAAGAAGTGCGCGGCGGAGCTGTCTCCTGTGTTAACGCGCCTGTTCCAACTTTCTCTCTCTTCGGGATGTGTGCCGGAGGCTTGGAGAAGAGCTAATGTGCAAGCGGTTCCCAAAAAAGGGGATCGGTCTGACCCGGCAAATTATCGGCCAATAGCTATCACCTCAGTACTTTATAAGGTGATGGAACGGATTCTAAACAACCAACTGATCCATTACCTAGAAGATCACTGTCTAATTAATGATCGTCAGTACGTGTTTCGACCAAAACGGTCCACAGGTGATCTTCTAGCGTACGTAACGCACCTCTGGGGTGAAGCTATCGACAAGCATGGAGAATCGTTGGCTGTCAGCCTCGATATCTCCAAGGCTTTCGACAGGGTCTGGCACAGAAGTCTTCTCTCCAAGCTACCGGCAAATGGTCTGCCTGCTCAGCTATGCACCTGGATTGCCAGCTTCCTACACAAGCATAGCCTTCGTGTTTTAGTAGATGGTTGCGCTTCACAATTCTATGTAGTGAATGCTGGCGTCCCCCAGGGATCTGTGCTATCTCCCACACTCTTTCTTTTGCATATCAATGATATGCTCTCTCTTGGGAACATACATTGCTATGCAGATGATAGTACAGTGCATGGTGGATACCACGGACGCGCAGTGGCTGGGCGGGCGGAAACTGAGGAGAGGCGGGAGAATCTTGTTATTGAACTCGATAGGACATTAGAGCTCATCGCCAAATGGGGTTCTGATAATCTTGTTGAGTTTAATGCCAAGAAAACACAGGTGTGCGCTCTCACAGCGAAAAAGTCACCATTTTCCCCTCTTCCCTCCCTCTGTGGCACACCGCTGATGATACAAAGCAAAATCGCCATGCTGGGGATGGACGTTCGCTGCGACCTTAGTCCAAGGGATTACATCGAGGCTATTATAAAAACAGCTTCACGAAAACTCGGAGTTCTGAACAAGGTGCGGCGTGCTTTTTTCACGCCACAACAACTGTGCCTGTTATACAAAACACAGGTACGGTCTTGCGTGGAATATTGCTCGCACCTTTGGGATGGCTCCGCTAAGTACCTAATGGAGGCCTTGGACCGGTTGCAGCGACGTGCAGTACGCATTATTGGCGACGTAAAGGTCACAAACACCCTTGAACGTTTACAATTGCGTCGCGAGATAGCAGCACTGAGCGCTTTCTATCGTCTGTATCACGGCGAGTGCTCTGAGGAATTATTCTCTCTAATTCCTGCTTCCCTCTTCCTTCTTAAGTCCATGCGAGCTGGTTCTCGATGTCACCGCCTAACTGTGACATCAATTCCATCGCGCACAAAGAAATTTGGCAACTCCTTTCTTTGTCGCACTACCAAAAAATGGAATTCCTTACCAGCTCACGTGTTCCCCTCCTCTTACAACCCGGGTTCCTTCAAACGAGGCGTGAAGAGGCATCTTGCGGGCCGGCAAGGCGGGGACGGATAGTACAGAACATTCTTCCCGACTGTACTGGCCGTCGTCGCGTTTGGACTCTACTACCACTTACCATCAGGTGGAGTAGAGTCATTTGCCATCCCGGGGCATATAAAAAAAAAAAAGGTTAAATATTACTCTTACTAAATAAATAGTATTAATATTCAGATTTTTAATATTATATATTGAACCCAAATAAATTCAAGCTTCCGAAAATTCTAACGCAACGATAAATTCATAACCAAAAATAATCAAAATGAATTCTCATCGGCCAATATTTTGCCTTTCACAAATTGATACGACACAGCGATGTGAACCCGCACGAGGGCGCCACCTTTAATTACCAGCTGACAATTTGAATTCATCCCATGACGTTATTAAAAAACCGCCGACTTGTAATTTATGTGAAAAGGCCAGCGAGCACCACTTGGAATCTAAAACCCGCATTAAATCTACCGACACTAGCGACTTGTGAGATGTCTGTCATTCTGACCTATTAGACCACCGTTTTTGAAATTTTAATTAATCACCTGAAATATCTTGTATGTAAAATATTTTGATCCAGTAATAACGTTAAAGTCTACAATGGGATTATTTATAAGCTTATTTCGCTCTTTCTGACATTATCGATTTGACAATCGAAAGAAAAAGACACAGCATTTAGTTTATAGTTGCTGATCTACGGCATCTTAGTCTTATTCCACCAAACTTCTCTACTGCCGTTTAGTGGATATCCTTAGCGCAGAACTTTATCCAAGACATGCAGTTTTCTAACAATGTCTACCTTCATCGTCGATTATTATATGGAATA
Organism: Nymphalis io; assembly: GCF_905147045.1. Taxonomy (NCBI): domain Eukaryota; kingdom Metazoa; phylum Arthropoda; class Insecta; order Lepidoptera; family Nymphalidae; genus Nymphalis; species Nymphalis io. Next base: position 14,243,382 of record NC_065890.1, on the reverse strand, counting down.
TAATCACAAATTAAGCAAGTAAAACTTACTAGTATTTAATTCGATCACGTAATCTTTGTTGAAGATCCGCGTGTTCTATTTACTGCATCATTTTAGCTGTTACTTATTAAATAATCTTTACATGTGTAGGTTAGGCTTCTGAGAAATCTAATAATATCTGTTTTAACAGAACGATGGTCTTGAAGGTCGAAATTCTCTATATATATTTTTTTTATTTCCATCATTTGTTGCTTAGCAGTGAAAAATTGAAGTTGGTAGATTAATATAATCCAGCTTATGCGTCTGAAGCATGTTAAATTATTATAGGATATTTCTACAAATTATATGAACATATAATAATATAAAGGAAAATAATAATAAAAAATAATCGAATAAAATGTTAATTCCTAAAATTAACAACATTGGGTTAACATATTAAAGATACAAAACTAATCTCTTAACAAATTTTTGGACACGAGCAAAGCTAAAGCACTAACCAACTGCTCAGAGGCAGAAATTAGTGAACTAACACAGACGCATTTACCATTTCCTTACTAATACGGGAATAATCCGCTGGGACGGTAATCCGACACGACCGCAAAGTGGTCAGGTGCAAAGGTTCAGTTTGCTTTTCAACATCCTTACTTTTTGAACTTTTTATCGGCTAGAATCCGAATCGAACCCAGGAGTTCGTGATTTGTCCTTAGATATAAGCGAGCTACTAAACCGACGATACTTAATCAAACGTTCTATGGATCTTATTTATTTATTCCAAGCCAAGCCTAGTTTTTCGACGAACCAGTGTTCGTTGAAATAATGATTGGAGCAGCGCTATTGCTCCAAACCTTCTACTCAAGAAGAAAGGAGACATTTGCCGTATAGTAGGCCATTTATAGTAATTATTTAAATTTATTACATAACTACTCTATAAAATATTTTATCTGTTTTATTTACAGTGGGTAACTCATTTGGTTTAAGGTTAAGCTATTTTTAATTTACTTATATTTGCTGTAGTGCAATGTTATTAAAATAGAAAACAATATTATAATTCAAAAAAGTTTCAAGTATATTAAAAGAATTGTATACAATATAAACATAATCCATCGTCAATCATAATTTCTTTATATTTTCATCATGTATTTATTACAAGTACTGTCATAAAGGTTCTATAACATTATGATTAACGGTACTCCTCTTATATCAGATGACCTGAGGTTAGTGTGACGCACATCTGTCGTCCGAACAACCTCACACGGGTTAGTGTAATGGCTCTTCAAGTGTTGCCATTAAAAAAACCGATAGAATAAAAGGGACGGAACATATCCTTACCTCTCTTTTTAGACCCTTGAAGAACGGTTTTAAAAGCAAAGGATTATGGCACGTGAGCGAACACCTCAATTTCGAGAAAATAATTCAAAAGTGTTTCTGGTTGAAATTTGTTATAATGTATACTTGAAAAAATATATTTGCTTTTTCGTTTCTTTTGAAATACTTTTTTATTGATAAATAACAAAGAAAAATGTTATATGACATATTTTAGAAAGAATTGTATGTATAAGATATAGAACATCTTAGTAAAAGAAAAAGAATTTCAAGTATATTTTATGTAACTTATTACTGTATTAAAATATAGCCACTGATTGCAAATTTGTACGCGTGTATTTATATACCGTCTAAAAAAAGATAATTAATAAACATTACATTTATGAAAACTCTAAAGCTGCAGATTGAAGTTGTTAAAACAGCAACATACAGATCACAGCGATCTTAAATAACCACAGTTGAACCACACTCTTCACTGTGTTTCAAAATGTATAACTAATTACTCATCCCGGCTTCGCTCAGGGTTACATCGAAATAGTATACATATAACTCTATTGGTTTACGTGACGCGCGTCTTTAAACTCCCAGTCGGCACGATTTTATCTGACATCTTCAACAATACTCGTCAAAGTTTAACCAATTTACACAAAATATTAATGAATTAAATTCTTTCTAACTTATCAACCGTCCGTTAGTGAAAACCGTATGGAAATCATCGCGTTCAAATAGATAGACAGACAGACACGGCGAAGAGACATTGTTTTGTAATACCGTAACAGCCTGTGAATGTCCCACTGCTGGGCTAAAGGCCTCCTCTCTTCTTTTTTGAGGAGAAGGTTTTGGAGCTTATTCCACCACGCTGCTCCAATGCGGATTGGTAAAATACACATGTGGCAGAATTTCAGTGAAATTAGACACATGCAGATTTCCTCACGATGTTTTCCTTCACCGTAAAGCACGATGTGTATTATAATCATAAATTTGTTTTATAATATGTAGTGATTATTAGCTAAGTAAGTATTAGTATGTTTCGCAATGGCATAAATAATAAGTAGATATACAGCTAGTTACTATCCTCTTTACTCAAACACATAAGAAAGAAATGGCAATACCGTATATAAAATCTTAACAATTTTATGTGACAAGCATACAATTTAAAGCTTACAAGACCTTAACTAAACATCCCTAAAAATAATGATCTAACTTTTACTACAGTTTTATACTTTTTATAACATTTGATAAGCGTGAAAAAAAACATCTGTTTAACTGTTATTAGTATCACTTTTTATTGTAACGTAATTTAGGTGAAGAAAACATATTTTTGTTACATAAATTAAATTTTGTTGTAGCCTGGTTTTGAAATAAAAACGTGACTTTGATAAATGAGATGCCTTTACAATTGAATTTCTACTATGAAGGTTACAAGCAGTCTATTTTTAGACAACAGTTAAGTTTCCCCAGCGGTTTGTTCGCATAAAGTGCTTTTTGATAATAATTGATTAAATATGAATTTAGTGCGTACATTAATATCACGTGCTTCATTAGTCTAGTAGCCAGTTTATAAGGCTGCAGATTCTGAAGTCCTGAGTTCTAGCCGGAAATATCGGAATAAAAACTATTGTACTTTCGAAAATGTCGTATAATTAATTCTCAGTAGCAGCCTGAGGGCTGACAATTTGGGATTGTGTCATTCCTGTGCCTCGGAAAGCACATAAATCGTACCCTGCCTCTGAAATGCACATGTTACGAAAATAAAAGAATAGAAATTGCATTCCACATGTACACAATAATGTGTCCTGCACAGTTCGCTAAACTACGTAATTTTTTGCTTTATTATTAATCTACCCATACAAATATTTTAAAAAGGACATTGGGGCTCGTATTATGTTGCATTTTATCATGTTTGTCTCCTAACAAAAAGTAAATGTAGATGTTAGTCACGACGTGAACTTTCAATGCGTCGTTGAGGTCAAGACTAATACAACTGTAACAAATATAAAAATACTTCTCGACTGCGACTTTGCTTTTGTCGATTTATGTAATTGTTAAGTATAGATAAACGATATTCATTTCAAAATATCGTTTTGTCTAATTTCATCTAAAGACGGTGCGTACTGGCACCCGGTAAACGGTCACTTTCGGCCACAGATACTAACACTGCAAGTAGTATGAACTATTTCTAATAATGAAATTTCAAACGTTATGTTACAGGCACACTTACTCAAGCTTTAAACCAAAACACTGCTATAAAAAAAATATAATTATTGGTACGCGAATCCCTCCAGAGTTGCTTACAAAATGCCTTGTAATATTTTCATTTTAAGATTCCAGGATTTACTAAATTATATTATAATATAATTAGAAAAAGCTAAAAAATATTTGCAACAATCTACTGCATTTATGAACAAAAAGATACATATATATATTAGCGTTAATACCATACTCATATTGAGGCAAGGCATCTTGTAGGTACATGTTCAAATGGCCACATCTTTCTCAAAACCATGCAGAGGCTTCCGAGTACTTCGTTAGGGCCATGTTGTCTCGGAGATAAACCTTTCCTTCCCGGAATTAATTACACGCATTTGTTTCTCTATATGGCAACATTTCTTTCCCAAATGAGACGAAACACGCACATTTCAGGGAATAAGCCTGTGGAATGTACTTGAAAAAAGTTAGTTTCGTCGTAAAGGTCACTAAATTAATGTATTACCTATATTAATCCTACTTATATTTTTTAAGTGATACTATATTATACAAAGAAGTAACTAAAACAGCATTAAAAGAAAACAGTGTGAAATAGTTTTATTGTAATGACACACTTTTGGTTAAAGGATTATCATAATATACAACAAAATAAAATTGTTAAATATTTGTAAAGAATATTGTTAATGTTTTGGTTTACTTAATTTCTCGTAACTGTAATTAATGCTTATTTTGTAATAATTGAACTGAACTTTGAAGAGCAAATATTTATACACAAATAATGTAACTTATTTGCGTATCATTAATTTCCTGCAATTAAAAGTGTGTTAACTCAACTCGTAAACTATCATTAAGGTACGTTTATTACATTAATATTTTCATACATAATATATTTGGATAATATTTACAAGCAATAGTTAGCTCCGCCCATCACCCATTGATTTACAGACTTGGTTGGCTGCGTGACCGGAGGTCAGATATATACGATACGGTAAAAATTTATAGTTAATGATAAAATTAGATGACCGAGGACGTACATTTATTTATTAAAAAACGGTTTTTATAGTTCATTATAAATTAAAAATTAGAATACATATTTAAAAACGTCGTCGTCATTGGAGCAGCGTGATGGAATAAACTCTAAACATTCTCCTCAAAAAAAAAAAAGGAGAGGAGGCCTTAGCCCAGCAGTGGGACATTCACAGGCTGTTACTGTTTACCGTATTAATACTTTTTCACATGAGCGTTAAATTTATTTATTGGTTATATATGATTTGTTAACTAAAAATATTATTACAAATATTATAAAATATAAAGCAATATTAAAATAGCGAATACATTCGTGTTCATGCCTACACGCATTACTCCTACCACCTAAAAACTATGCTTCAAGCTACTGGCGACAGTAATTGATTAGTTCGACAGTCATAGGGCGGTTGATACCATTAATTACCCTTCTAAACCATTTCCAATAATTTTTTTCCTGATGATATTTTATATTTCTATCTTTCTTTTTTATGTCCACAATAATTATAAATGATGTTTTTTTTATATATTTGATTTTAAAGACCGAGTTACCTTCGCGCGTTTTCAACAAAGTACTTACAGATGAGTCACAATATTATTTAAGTCAAAGTAACAATTATTGAAATAAAAATAAACTGTCACCAAGTGTTTGAGTCCGCAAAGTCAATAAATCCTTCTGGGGCAAGGTATTCGTTTCTATAGAATAAAAACTCAGATATTTTTAGCATATTTCAGGTTCATCTCGGTGTTATTTATATTCCGAATGTGTAGTACATACGTTTTATATTTTATATTACAATTTCAATTGATGCAGTAGTTTATGTAGAGCCTACTGGAATAAAGGTGATTTTGATTGCCTGTAACATCAACTACTTGCTATAATGTGTATATATGCAGGTAATTATTATTATTAATTTTTTTTTAATTATTTCAGTACAAAAAAAAATTACTTTTTTCCTATTTTCATTGTCAATGTATGATCACTTTTACGATCTGTCCTCGATTTAGGGAGTCGTGAAAACGGTTGTAGAAAAAGGGGAGCGGAGATGTTTTTACGATGAACTCACGCGTGATACATTGGCTTAATCAATTTCATTCGGTCGTGAACTTTTCTACCTGTCTTTTGAAACCATGTATAAAGTATTGCAGCCCAGAACTATTTAGGAGACGACTTTTATCAATATATAACTAGCCGGTTCACGTGATTTCTCGTTTTGCAGCTGCGTTAAATTCTACTTCTACCTGGCACTATTAATAGTCATACAAGTTCCAAAAAGATTACATCAGGTTCTTCTCAAATCTTCGAAGCTGATATCTCAGATCTGGATCCTTTACTTCAGCCATTGTTTATGCCATAGAGAACATTATGTATTACCATACAAATTTAAAAAAAGGTTATGAATATATTAATAATTAAAATTGTCGTGAATTTTCTAACCAAGTAAAATAAAGCCACTTCACCTCAACCCAAGTGTGTCTTTAAGGTAGCATTTTTTGTTAAGTTCATCCATCAATAACATCAGATCTAGCGCCTCAAGACGACGTAAATTCGCGGAAACCAACCCATCAGTATAAATAGCCGTAAAATTCTGCAGTCTTTCTTTCTTGCAGTGTTTATTGGAGTACATTTTTATAGCATCCGACTATTGGATAGAAGATCTATTTTCAAACCACACGTGAACCTAATAAAAAGTTATTTAATTAAACTATCAAAATATTATGTTTGAAAGTTTGGTAGGTTTCAGTGATTACTACTCGGAAAGCACGCAAAACTGTTGGTCTTGTCTTGCACCTGAACTCACACTATGTCGGACGGCAGTTCCATCGGATTGTGGAAGGTACCTGTTTGTGGATCACACTTGTGTGTAAAAGTATTGATTGGACCGTAAAAACGGTCAGAAATATAACACTGTAGGACACTGTTTTATCGTATATGTGAACAAAAAATAAGACATATTTTGTACGTACGCTGCGGTACTAGTAAATTGTACTTAAAAGTAAACAATGTTAAGATCGGATATATAACATAAGACGAATGTGTACGATTGTACCAGCCTGCAAACTCTTGAAGCTCAAATGTGTTCAAATTAATATTCTCAAGTGGAACGATTAACATAGTACAAAGACGGTTTGATGAAAGTTTCGCGTGTTTTCTGCTGCAAATAACCGCTTATTAGCAACCCTGGCACCATTTAGTGATCATTAGTAAGGAGTTCGTTCCTCCAAGGACGTAAGACGTATTTCGGTTCTTGTATCATTTATCATACATATATTTTCTTGTGTAAAATAGACGCTTTTGAAAACAAAACCTTTGTCAAATTAACAATATTAAACATTCGCCCTATAAATACATTTTTGAATGGATTTTTAGGATTAGTTCTGCTTTCCGTTATATCCGAGTGTTATTATTTTTTTATTATTTTATAATATTTTTGAAAATATATTGTATTGATATTTTTCATCTACAATTTTATATTTATTTATATTTATTATATGTATGGGGTTTTTTTATTTTCCTCCAAACAATAGACAAAAATTAAGACAAAGTTTGATAAAATATTAACATAACATATGTTAATATTTTAAATTATGTTAAGTGCAATGAACTACTAGCAAATTGTTCCAATATCACCATCCGTGTATAATTGTGAAGGTTTTTTTGTTGGATTTCGCACCTCATTATATATAATGAATTGAACTTGGATTTAAGAAACATTAAGCATTCTTGACTATTCTTGTTGCACTTAGTATAGCTTCAAAGTCTCATCTTATTTTCATTCACATAAATCGGTGTGTTACTTGTCTAAGCCTGGTTTCTATTTGGTCAGACATACAAGCTTATTACTCTAAATTTTAGTACATTTTACTACAATGGGTGACCTTATCCAGTCATATTTCAACTATTACTTGTATAAACCAAAGGTTTAATATTCAAACTGAAGTATCCAATGTCTCGTAACTCGTGCCCCTAATAAAATGCCCCAGCTTAATAACTGACCCTGAAACACGATTTCGGTGTAAATTCGGAATGAACTCGTTTTCTACAATTTATTGTGTTGGATTTATAGATGCTTTCAACTGGCTCTCTGATTTCGTTCATCATATTCATATTTTTTTATTTCGGTAAAACTTTTTTTTTATATAAACATAACGTAAATGTTTGTTTTAGAAGTTCCGTAAAAATGTTCCTGTCATTACAAAAGCCTAGGGTCAACCCTGGTTACAACCAGTTTAGGAGCGTGAGAAATGGCACAGACAAGAAGAGATACTCAGCAGTGGGTGAAGACTGGCTACGGATGATGATGTTCAATATTAATTATTTTGTGTAAATATATCCTACGGTTTCTTAACTTCCCATTCCAAAATTTTCGACAGAAACACCAAAAATATTGGCTCGACCTGGGTTTTTAACCTAGTACTTCGGGATCTGTTGCCTTATATCCAATCAATAGACGAACGAGGAAGTCAAAGGAATTATGTATATGTAAGCGTACATACAAACTTGTACACGATACGAAAATAGTCTACGTTCACTACCATTTGTTGACGAAAATAACTAACACGCTTACATCCGGAATATTAGAATATAAGAGAATTGAAATATTCTTTATTTTACACCAAAAGAGTGAAATAAAAATAAGGTTATAATAAAAAAAAGTCGTTTTCACTATTACATCGCTTTCCAACATTTGGATAAAGGAGTGCAGTTAGTATAATTTATATTATATATATTTTAATAATACATTAACAATAGTGTTATAATATTTGGATTGTCTGTTGGAAATAAAAATATAATATAAATATAAATTAAGACAGACAAAACCATAGAAAATCTTCTCCAAGATTTGACGATTTAAAGCTTTCAAAACATTTTATTGTAAGGCTTATTTGAATGAAAGCATTGGATTTGATTAAAAATTAAATATAATATTATAATAGTTAAATTACAAAGTCTTAATATTCTTATAAGAATAAATAATCAAATAAAATCATAAATAATAAAACTACCGAAAGATGAAATCATTTACATTGATACTACCAACATTAAAATAATTTTAAATGAAATATTTTTGTGTCTTTGCTTTCCTTATTTATTAAAGACTTATTAGATCTAGTCTTTGTGACGTTTTATTTACCTTAAATAGCTCTTACAATTTTTATTTAGTCTGAAATATTATTCGTTAAACATTTAAATAAACTGACTAATATTATTTAACTTTATATTGTCTTATGTTCTTGATTTATCTTTTGAAGGTATAAAATACTTCAAGCTAGATAAATTCACTGAAAGTGACTTAGGAATATGTATTATATATATTACACGAACAATTATATTTTCATTAGTATTGTTATATCAGTCGAACATACACACACAAATCGTATAATTCTTAACGTACAAAAATATTTTTCTAAACCATCACAAAATTGATGATTAATAAGCTAAATTTTACTTCAAAGCTAATTTCATACCGATACGTATAAAAAGTTTTGTTTTTAGAAAATTATTTATTATATTCAGTACGATCGAAATTAATATTTATAGCTAGAAACTTGAACGTAGCCGATTTTTTTTATCCTCTATTAGTCACAGATAAAAGAGCCTAAAGACTATTATTTATGTAGTAAAAAAAATATATTTTTATCTGTCACAAAATGATCTTGTAAATAAATTTTCTTAAAAAAACCGATGCATGTATGCTTGAACTGTAATTAATGAATGATCGTGTTAGCAAAAAAAGACATGAAAATCTGTTTAAGTATAATATTTTAGAATGAACTTTATAGATTTTAAGTATTATAGTTTTTATATCATATAATATGAATCCTGCTCTGCCTACCGGCTAAGCATGCTGCTTAACTGCTACTATTGTGCCACTTACCATCTACATACCACATACCACCACCACCATTATGTCGCAGAACTTTCCTGGTGGTAGAGCTTTGTGCAAGCTCGTCTGGGTAGGTACCACCCACTCATCAGTTATTCTACCGCAAAACAGCAAGTGGTCACCAACGCCCATAGACATCGGCATTGTAAGGAATGTTAACCATCGTTTAGACCACCAATGCGCCGCCAACCTTGGGAACTAAGATGCTATGTCCCTTGTGCCTGTAATTACACTGGATGACTCACCCTTCAAACCGGAAGACAACAATAACAAGTGCTGCTATTTTTCGGTAGAATATCTGATGAGTGGGTGGTACCCAGATGAGTTTGCACAAATCTCTACCACCAGTACAGCCAGTAGGCGTTGGCGCTATGTGCAACTCCTCCCCTCTTCGTAAGCACCACCAGGTCTAATCTATTTATTTAAAAGTCCTATATTACAGAAATCAGTGTCCTCTCTCATATTTTAGTAATATATTGTTCTATGTAAATAAAAAATAAATGATAAATGAATATTTCTTACTGTATAGTAGAAGGGAGTGTCAGAAGATTTGTGTAGAGTATGTAGGTATGCGTGCAATGCATGCAAACAGCATGTGTGTCCGTGTGTATATGTGTGTGTATTTATGTGTATGAGTGCGTGTGTATGTGTATTTTGTTTCACAAAATATTATAGCAGCAGTTCAGTTTGTTCATAATCTAGTCCTAGTAGCCAATTTTCAATAATTATCATCAGCGCAGCATCATCCGCGTAGGTAAAAATTTTACCATTTCTTAGAGTTTGTTCACATAGGTCGTTAATATAGACCAAAAAGAGACTTGGGCCAAGAATACTGCCCTGAGGAACGCCACAAATGACAGGTGCCTGAGAACTGACGTAGTCACCAATTCTAACTTGTTGTGAACGATTAAACAAAAAGTACTTAAAGATCAGTAGTGGTTTAAGGAGGGAACACTCGTTGAAGCATAATTCAGGGAGTGTTCCCTGAGGTTAAAAAGCTTAGAAAGAGCTGGAACTATTTTATGCTTAGATAAATTTACAATCGGCAAAGATGTCATACAAAAACTTACGAATGTAATTTTTTGAGATTTTAAGAGGTGAAACATTCTTCTCAAAAATAATGTTTGCGATATAATCGATTGCATAAAAAATATAATATAACATATTCAGCAATGCTATCCAGTTACAAAAAGACATAAAAACTAAGGCTTAATCGAAAATCTCTTTGTCGACTAAGCATATTCAATGTTTTTATAGCCCTATTGAATCACCAATTAGATGCGTGAAGTGATGTATGCTACGAGTATCAACTACTAAAACATGCGGATCCACTACGCTTGCTACAAGTCTGCGCTACGAGTGCTACGCATTTAATTATACAATACAAATAAATATGACGTTAGAATTATTGCATTTAAACAATTATAACATTTTTTTTTTTGTTAATATTTATTTTTATATTCCGAGAACCAGGCAGCCTGCCTAATAGACTAGACAAATTTAAATATAAAAAAGATTTATTATGAAATTTAAGTTTTTAAAACAAAATCTGGTTAGGCAAAATATTCACAAGGGACATAATATCTTAGTTCCCGCGGTTGGTGGCGCATTGACGATCTAAGGAAGGGTTAATATTTCTTACAACATCAATGCCTATAGGTAATCTTACCACCAGATCACCTTCTTTTAAAAAAAAATAGACTATTGGCTACCTATTTTTTATCTGAGCTTTTATAGCTTTTTTCCTACGCGAAAAATTTCGAGTAAATTGAAAAATACAAAATATAATAAAATTGAAGGTTCGCTAGACTAAACTTTGTTATTATTACAATAAATAAATCCAAGTAAATGTTACAAAAACACGTCACGTTTTTAAGATTGTGTGTTCAATTATTTTATGTAATACTAACAAAACATGCGGTTTCGACATGATGGAATTCAATTTTTATCGAAAATCCTTTTGAAATTTGCAATTTCAACGAACAAAATACCTATTTGATATATAACACACATAAAATATTTAAACTATTGAAATAGATGGTAACTCGCAAATAGTCATATTAACTTAAACAGAAGCAATTATTTTGTAATCACATACAGGCCCCTCAATTTTATTTATTTGTATAGCTAACGTATTTGTACCACGTAATATGTTTTATATATAAATTTTAGCTCCTGTACTTTGTATATAAACTTTAACTATAGCAAATCTGACACTTACCCATGTAGGCCATCTGCTCCAATGTTTGTGTTCACGTATTAATGAATAAACAGATTATAATAATCATATGTTGTCAGTTTGAAATTGATTTCGGATGAAATCCTTCTAAATGACCAGCGCTGTATTTTGTTAACCGCTTAGGTCATTAACAAGAGATCACGTGCAATACATTCATTAATTAGCATTTCACGTGTTAATTATTCTAAAAGTCATTAGAAGAGTATTTACTTGAAAGATTTTCTGGTTCCATGATTAATATAAAACGGAGTTCACTCGATAATTTATTCCAATTGATACTTAAACTAGAATAGTACAAAATCAAATGAACCGTAATAGGTACTAACAACTAATATTTTAATGGTACAGTAATCTCGTTAATCTAAATCTAATCTAATAATAAAATATATACATTAAAATATTATAACTTATGTAAAGCACTTATCAATGAGTTTTCAATAATAATTGATGTACTCTAATTGCTGTAGTACTGAATCCCCATATTTAATTTTATCATTTTCTCACTATCGACTTGTGGAATATCTGTTGTATATTAATTACAATAAATACATATATTGAAGCGTCAGTGTCAAGTGATAGCAGTGACAATGCGTGACAGGCGTAAAACTTTCTTGTGTCAAAATATGTTCTCTCGCTTATATACATAACAGAAATGTCATTTTCATTTTCTGAGTTTTGTACTTAAATATTTGATACCATCGTTCTGGGAGAAGTTCTAATTATTATGAACTAATTGGAAAACCTACAATGAGGAATATGAGTCACAATTCATTCACAATCACAATCGCTCTGCAATATAAATTATTTAAAAAAAAGAAACTCTTTACTCTTTATTATGGATAATTCGTAATCACTTGATCAGACAAGTGTGGCTGTGGCTTAAATATGATCGCGCAGATATATAGTTTCAGAATTACTTATTTCATTAATTTATTAAACTAAAAAAACAATGAAAGTTTTTGTATATACAGTGTTTGTTCTGTGTTTGCGAAAATTACTTGACCTGTTTTTATTCTTCACTATGGTAAGCTATATGTATGTACAGTTATAATAGATATAAAAGATTTTAACATAATATATTTTATATTAAAATTAATTATATTGTAACAGCCGAGACGGCCTAGTGGTTAGTACGCGTTAATCTTAACCGATGATCGTTGATTCAAATTCGGGCAAGCACTACTGAATTTTTATGTGCTTAATTTGTCTTTGTAATTAAACTTGTACTTGGCGATGAAGGAAAACACCGTGAGGAAACCTGTACATGTCTAATTTCATTGTATTTCTGCCACACGTGTATTTCACCAACCCGCATTGGCATCCGTAGCGTGACGGAATAAGCTCGAAATTTCTCCTCAAACACAGCCTTAACCCAGCAGTGGGACATTCACAAGCTGTTACTGTCTTTCTTTTTTTTCTAATTGACTATTTTCTAGAATATAAAAGTATTCCGTCCTCGTTATAGCTAAGCTTCCTTAAGTACTTCTGTGAACAAGTGAACTAAGTCTAACTTCATTAACTCTATAAAACGAATAAAAATGCATACGAAAATAAACATTTTATGCTACTACTAACTTCAAAATAAAATATAAAATCCAGTAACACCCTATGCCTAAAAATCAACACTTCAACGCCTCGCTTTCTTGTCATCTATATAATGCTGTATCAAGTTTGATGTCTAATTTTTTAAAAATTCTATAATATAAGATTTTAATTTATTAATTCTGCAATATTACAACTACAATGGAAGCACAAAGCTTTAATGATAGACCAGAAAGCGTCGAAAAAGTAACAAAGAATGGCAAAATTACACGTAAAAATGACTATTGTCGATGGAATTTCTTATGAAATATTTACGTCAGCAAAGTTGCAGCTAACTTTTATTAAAACTGCAACATTACAAATAAAATAGCAGAGTTTTCGGTTGAAAAAAATCCTTTCAAACTTAATTTTTATTTAATAAAGAAACACTTTTCTAAGGACTATTGTTTAGCGTGAACAATATGAAACATCGCTGAACAAATTGGGGTTCCCAGTCTATACTTGATTAAATTTTATGGCAATTCAGACTTTAACACATCGGTGAATAGCGAATTTGTTTCTTTTAAGGCTACAGCAAATATACGGCAACGTTTCCAGAATGAAAAGCTTTTATATTTTATAATGCTAATTAATTAAGGAGGTAACTTTCGATTGCTTGTGTTTACGCTTAGTAATCCGATTACCAGAACATTTCATAATTAATTTTAATAATAAATGAAACAGTTTTCCATCATATTTTTAAAATATAAAAATTGTTGAGATTTTTATTATAACAATATAAAGACCATGAGATCCGGTCGCCAAGTGAATGTGTATCTGACACGTGTAAGCTATGTAATTTTAAGAAAGGTATATTGTACATAAATATGGTTTTGATTTGACTTTTTTATTAAAATGTAAGAAAATCAACAAGACGGGTAGTCAAATAAATTATAATTTTAACTACTTAATAAGTTTACCCCTACGGGTAAGGACTTAAAAGGGCCGTGTGAATTGGTTTGTCCCTCAGTTCGTCTGATGCATCGGTAGCAAAATCAAAGGTATGATTTTTTTATTACTATAATATTTATTGTTTATACATTAAAACATGTTATAATGTGATTTACATGAAATAAATATACTCAGAGATATATATGTTTTGTTTTATTTAAAAAAAGAATAGTAGATGTTAACACACGATAATAATAACAGCAACGGGAAAGTGGAGAGCCAACGGTTTTACATTTCGAAGCACGGGAGTCGAAATTTTTCGATAGAAGAACCCAAAACTTATTTTTTCCCGACTCAGGGCTTGAACTCGGCGCATCGGGAACACTACCACTAGCCACAAAACCACAGAGGCAGAATTAAAATATAAATATCACGTCACGCATCACGTTATCGCGTTAATTGAAGCGCAACAATCCGCGACAACGGCTCACGAAGTGTCATTAATTAAAAGTTGTGCGGAGCCAGTGGCTCGTGTTATTGTTGAAAAACTTCAAAGGACGGTTTTAATGAGAATATAATTTCCGGAGTTTTAACACCAGCGGACAAGTCTTTGCCAATAATGAAACCAGTGACACGGCTTTCAGTGTTATGAGATGTTATTGAAATTGAGAATTAGCACTTTTTTGTGAACAATAAAACAAAATACGGACACACACATGAAATGGTATTTTACCTCTGTTGGATGATTGCTATTGGACAAAGGTCAGCACTACTTCTGGAAATCGAGTCTATTGAAATATCGCAAGAGAATGGAGCCATGGACATTTATCGGTATAGATCACTCGTGACCTAATAAGTGCTATTCATTCATATTGTGTGTGTCTAATATTGCGTACCTTATTGGTCTATTAGCTAAATTATGAGACCGCAAAAGTCCTGGTCTTAAATCTAGGGTCGAGTCAATAAAAACTATGACGTTTATTCTTCTCGACCGAATTTCTTACTGTTATGGCGCACCAATCCATGATTCACATCAAAAGCAAATATATTTGCTATAACATATATCAGAAAGTACATAATCTACCATAATCATTTTTAAATAATACATAGTTAATGTATTTAAGATTGATTTAGTTATAATTCCTGGACGAAGCGCCTTACACAAGTTATCGCAAGAGCCTATCTCTTCTGTAACGGAACTGAACACTATAATACTTTGCAAGTTTCCAACTCTATATACTAAGTTAATCTAAACATATTTCTAAATAATTTTAATTATCTCTAAGATAATATATTTATAAATATCACTTTCGAGAGTATTCTATTACATTTTAAGTTAGTCATATTTGCTATTTCTTAATACTAATTTCATGCGAGTCCGGTACAGTTACAGTTTGACTATATGCATAAAATATTTTCTTGAAATAAGTGTCTTTAATATTTATCTATTATAATATAATTATCATTATCAAGATATATCTCTTTATTTCTTGCGTATTAAGGCGAGATGGCTCAGAGGTTAAAACACGGGAATTTGAATCGAAGATTGCAAGATAAACCAAACATAATCAAATGAACTTTAATTTGCATAATTTGTATTATTCATCTCGTGCGTGATGATGTAAAAACATCATGAGAAATGCATTCGTCGAAATAAAATCTTATTTATTGAAACAATATGTTGAATTAAGCTCTTAACCTCCTCCTTCAAGTGAAAGCAGACCTTTTAGCCTTGCATGGGCTCCTTACAGACCTTACTCTTTTTTTTCTGCAAGTGATAACATATATTTTAGGTAATGCGGAGTTATAACCCACTACACCCTGCAATGTTCCGGTTTAAAGAAAGATTCTGCTATGCTCGTCCAGCTGGTTTAGCGGAGAACTTTAACTTTTCAAGAGATATAATGATCTCGCCACCCGACACACTTCATAGGGCATCTCAAGGCAATCCCGGCTGCTAAGTCAGTCTGAAGCGAGACCGGCTTGCACCAGCCTCAACCACTATAAGATAAAACGATTAGTGCTATTAAGCTTATAAACATACTCGATTTTCCTATTAAGGTTACATAAGATATAAATACAATGACAAAAAAACGAAAAGAACAAGTGAAGTGCGCAAAAGTAAATAAAGCAGTACGGTCTCAGTAAATAACGTCTAATTTATTTTGATTGTTCACAAAATCGCAAACGCCGCCATTATTCAGCGCACGTATACATCTAAGATATAAATAAAAGCGTTACACGTGAGAAGATGAAAAAATATCAGATTATGAACCTTATCGCTTTCGTCTTAAGGACCATTCAGTTGTGTAAGTTTATAACGTGTTTATCGAGTCTCTTGACCCCAGCTATCTGATCTTGTCTTATACAGCTCGTCCATAAAGTGGTTTCAGCAGAATGCATTTGGAGGCTCATAATTTATTCACGCTGTTGGGTTATTTTGTTTGGAACATGATAATATGCACACATATTTATGTTGTCTTTCTCAGTTCTCTGATTAACTAAGACAAGAGAGCTTATTGTTACTACCATTTTGTTATAATTATAAAATAGATAGATAGACCACCATAAATGATAACTGCCTCCTTAGCCTAGTGTATAACTTATAAGACTGTAGATCCTTAGGTTATTGGTTCAAACCCTGAGTCGGGTCAGCAAAAAGTTATTAGGTTTGGTTACAGTTATTTAAGCTTAAGTATTTACAGACGTATGGATTAGCCGTACTCCCAGATTATGAAACTGAAAAAATAGAGAGTGCATTTGTGTTCGCGCACAAGCTTGTGTATTCCTGCGCTTTATTTGTCTGTCTTGAATATAGCTAAAATCGGTCAAGGATTTTGTTGAGATTCTCATGTTCTTACTACTAACCCATTTCAGCTCATTGAAAATAGTATTATTTCACGTAAATTAGTAATATCGTTTTTATATTTCAGTAACGCAATTAGTGTATTTACAAGTATAGCAACACAGCTTAAATCACAACGTAATATCCCTCTAAAATTGACTTAAAATAAAATAAACGAATTCCACGTATAATAACGGAATATCTGAGCCGAGACAAATAACCAACTGATTAAATATACAAACAAAATTAAACGAAAACATAAACATAGTGTTATAACATGATAAAGCCGGCTTATCCAACTTTCATCATAATTATGAAGCTTTGCTTTACTCGCTTTTCAGATTCTCGGGTCAAGGATTATGTTGTGTGAAATAATGTAGGTTTTTTGGTATGTTATATATACGAAGAACTTAAGTACATTGTTGTTACTACGCTCTTAGGAGGGTTACCTTATATGGCGGGGTCACCCATCCTGCTTCGGGTTTTAATAGCGTCCTGTGTTATATTAATGGGACCAATTTTGTTGTAAAAGCGTATTTGGGTAATTTATCTACAGGTACTTAACGTGACGCGTATATATCAAAAACTGCTTCTTACGTATTATTACTATAATATGTAATAATGATAAGCGTCAACAGCGTAAGTTCAATGCTGACCACTTTGACTCTTCACTGGTCGTAACACAAACTTTACGCTTAATTGGATTAATTCAAAAGTCAATAAGTACGGCTAGGGTCAAAAATAAACTTTAAACAAGCAGACACGATTGTATTATCATTAGCTTGATATAATAAAACCTTGGCGAAGTCATTACATACAAAAAACAAAAGGTTCGTTTCATACGTCGTTAATGGCCGAGCAAGCGAAAACTATCTCAAAACACCATTAATTAATGTTACTTACCCGATAGGAGTACTACGTCGCGGATACGACGCAAGTCATAAACGAAACGTCACCAAAATAAGGTGACATCTATCTTTAAAGTAGATTGACTTGAGGCGTAGTGGAATATTGCCTTGTTCGTACTTTGATAATCCGTAAGAAAAATAAAGTTGGCATAAAGGCGATAAGTTCAGTCGAGCTGTTACATATACAATACACATATAGATGAACATATCTAGGCTTAAGTGGAATGTCTTGTTTTAGATTAAGCTTACGTCACTCGCATATATACACATAATTGTATTCATAAACATACCTGCCTACTACATGTTGTTTAATTAATGGAATAGAACTACTGAGTTTTTTGTCGGTTTGTCTAGGTGGAATTTACAACTTTGTTCGTCTCTATTCGTCCAATAAATGTGAAACAAAAACACCAATGTGTCAAGGGTGAAACCCATTTTACGTTATTTTTGTAAGAATTTAGTGGAATTTTATGTTTAAAATCCCGCATTCATAGAACTTGAAATTTTCCTATCCTAGCATATGTCACAAAAATATCGTTTAAAATATAGTTATAGTCAAATGTTAATTTTAATAAATAAATTACATCAATATTTAAATGTACAATAAAATTCAATAAAATTAACGCCGTCCAACTTATAATATTTTAATAAGCACTCCAAAGCTTGTCATTTAGAGTCATAAGTTACCGGCGCGTTGACTAAGCGTTATTCTCCTTAAGTAATCGTGTACGCCATGTATTAAATTATTAAATCTAAGCCTTTTATTTTGTTTTACTTAGCATTTAATTAATTACTCAGCATTACGTGCGAAAAAAACTTCAACAACACTTTAATATTTCTTTGAGGAACATTAGCGATACATCAATTTGCTTGTATGTGGATAGGCGAGTGTTTGTTAGCGCGTGCTTGCAGGGGTTGTTTGCGTGTTTTTGCCTGTATTATAATATTGTATACATAGCATACATGCATGTGTATATTTGAGATCTCAAATGAATATACAATTAATAAATTTACTTGCTATAATAATAACGCTATATAGGCGAGTGACGCTAGTCGCTTAGTAGTACTTACTAGTAAAACGACTCAACCAATATACACAAAACTTATAACAGTAAATGCGAATATTGACATGACATACGTGATTTCATATTTTTGGATGTACTTATGTACATATTTTAAAGGGCTGTACTTGATGGTTGCACGAAGCAAGTCAGTCTGGGTAGAACTTATTAGATATTCTACCGACAAACAGGAATACTTAGTTGACAAAAACCATAAAAAATATTACAAAGTCAAACACAAAATATTACAATTAATTAAATTTAATTTAATTAAATTTTAAATTTCTTTGTAATAAAAAATATTACAAAGAAATGGTAGGCGGACGAGCATATGGGTCACCAGATGGTATGTGGTCACCAACGCCCATAGATAAAGGCATTGTAAGAAATGTTAACTATTGCTTACATCGTCAATGCGCCACCAACCTTGGAAACTCAGATGTTATGTTCCTTGTGCCTGTAATTGCATTGGCTGACTCACCCTTTAAACCGGAACACAACAATGCTAACTACTGCTGTTTTGCGGTAAAATATCTGATGAGTGGATGGTGCCTACCCAGACGAGCTTGCACATAGCCCTACCAGTTAAGGTATATAAGGTTTGTAATTGAACAGCCTGTGAATGTCCCACTGCTGGGCTAAAGGCCTCCTCTCCCTTTTTGAGGAGGTTTGGAGCTTATTCCACCACGCTACTCCAGTGCAGATTGATGGAATACATATGTGGCAGAATTTCAGTGAAATTAGACACATGCAGGTTTCCTCACGTTGTTTTCCTTCACCGTAAAGCACGAGATGAATTATAATCACAAATTAAGCACATGAAAATTCAGTGGTGCTTGTCCGGGTTTGAACCCACGATCATCGGTTAAGATTCACGCGTTCTTACCACTGGGCCATCTCGGTTAGGTATGTATTCATCATAAAGTTTTGCGTATATTCTCAGAGATAGTTAAAGTACAAAAAGTTCCCGTAACGCGAGCACCTGACCCGATTATTGCAAACGAAAGAGGGTCAGGTTCATATTTTAAACATAATTATGAAAACATGTATTTTACAAACGTTTTTAATTGTTCATTAATATGAACTTCTGTTTTATTTCATTGTTTTTTTTAAGTCTATCGAACAAACGGAGCACTTGATATGGTTTCCACTTTAGACGACAATGGTAAGTTAAGTGGCAAGTCTTACCCTATATACCAAATACGCAGCTAGCTATAAGATCTGCGTTTTCACATAGTCACCATTAATTATAACTGATAACAATAGTATAACAATTAGTTTTAGTTTACAAGCTTCAAAGTGAAATCTGTAAACAAATTTTCACTTCTTACTGTCGTATCAATTTGAATCATGAGTAAAAATAAAGTAACAGTCTATAAACGTATCGCTGCTGGGCTTAACACTTTTCTATTGGGAGATGGTTTCAGGCTTATATTACGCTGTTCCGATGCGGCTTGGTGGATAACATGTAGCAGAATATCATACGACACATGTAGGTTTCCTCACGACGTTTCCTACACAGCAATTCGAAATTAATTATTATGAACATAAAAAGTCATTAGTATATAGGTAAGTGCGTGAAGTAATGGTTAAATTAGGCTGAATAATAGTCGCACATAAGGTCCACATAAATATTTATATCGTACACACGCGTAAGTAAGTACATAAAATACAAGAAGGAATACAGTCAATACGAGCGAAAAAGCACAAAGTACGAAAACACAATATAAACTATAATATTTCGTAATGCGTAGGCGGATAGCAGAGAGCGAAAACGGACATGGATTTCGGTGTCGGATCTCAACTGGCGATGAATGCGCTCGCGCAGGCAGGCCGGCCGGTCGACCAGGCAACAACATAAGACAAAGGACGTCACAACGGAGATAAGGAATGCTTTTGTTTATTCCACTATATGCGATCGTCCGTTGCGTCGCCTATCCGATATCTTATGTTGATTAAAATGTGTCCGTGTATGTTTGTCTGTATATGTGCACGTATATTCTCATGTTTGAATTATATATGTATGTACGTATGTATGTATCTGCGCATGTGTATATTCGTAGATGTAGTGGACGCCACAAGTAAACGCAATCTTAAGTTTAGATTCACATATGCCAATGAACCTAATTTGCATAATTAATCTTTACGTTTTTTATAATTCTAAAGAGAATACAATAATATTGTAATTTGACGAGCCCATTGGCGTGGTTGGTAGATATTTGCTTTTCACGCCAAAGGTTGTGGGTTCGATTCTCAGCTAGGACAGATATTTGTGTGCATGAACAAGACTGTTTGTCCTGAGTCTGGGTGTAATTATTTATATAAGTGTGTATTTGCAAAAGAAAAGTAGTATATGTAGTATATCTGTTGTCTGGCTTCCATAGTACAAGCTCTGCTTAATTTGGGATCAGATGGATAATGTCTCAGGATATTATTATTATTATTATCTATTTGGTTTAATGATGGAATCAGTATGATTTTAGAACTATTCAAAAGCTACTGGTAAACATGCCGTCAATAAGTTATATTTATATTTTTATTATGCACGATATGTTTACACATTGCACCTGGGCCGACTAATGCCCCAGTCAACTCATAACGACGATTGTATGATTCCGATTAAACTCAAAAATGATATAAAATAGATATATTATATTAAATCGCGAAGTTTAAAGTGTACAAATAAACTCGTAGCTTTATACCTTTTTGGGATTAGACAAACGTGCCGTGCTCAAGCCACATTGTTATATTATTTTCAACTTTCACGTTTCGCGTTCAAAGTCGCGGCGGTTAGTGCTCGCATGTTATAAAGAGTTATGTATAGATAGTTTGTAACGAAGTATGATACATCGACGCTCGTGGCTTCGACGTCTCGGGTGAGCGATGGCATCCGCAACTAACTCAGAGAGAAACATCAGTTTTAGATGATGTTAAATGACTTATATTTCATTTTTATATTCCATTTATATTCTAAAATCAAAACATTTCTATACGCAATGGATATCCGAATAATATATATGATGAATCACGATTTCGGCCACGGCGGCCAATCTCAATGCAGATTAGCCGACTGCACAGGACATATTATAGTGCACAAATTTGTGATTTTCATGAATGCATCCTTTAAATGTTACACGACGTTAATTATAAACATTTTCTAGCGGGTGATTATTAAATCAATGCTCTATATTTTCTTACGAATATCAAGGCAGCGTAGTAGATGAGCTACAAGCATTATCTTAAAAGAAGAGGCCTTTGTGCAGCAGTGCAAAAATTCCAAATTTTTTTCTACATAAGTATCACATAACGCCACCTTATAATATTATAATGAATATGATATTGACACATTCGTCACACTTCGAATAAAATATTTTCATTTTACTAATTAAAAAAAACGGAATGCATTATAAAGTCTCTTTTAAATTGTTAATTCTCAAATACGACTCGTTCGCCGTTAATTGATAATGCTTTGCGATCTTTATTATATACTAGTTTCAACCGGATTTTGACCTCGTGTGAGAGCGACCGGAAGGCATTAGGCATCCTATACAGTTTTTTGTACCCGACAATGTGCATGCAATATTTCATAATTGGCATTGAATAGCTAAGACATAAAAGCGTAACAAACATACACATTTTCGCAATTACAGTATTAGTTGCCCTAGAAAGGATTAAAACGTTATAATTACTTATTGACAGCCAAAGCAAAAAATACCATCGCTTAATAAATCACTCGAACGTGAGAAAAATCGTCAGAAGTTTTTTTGTTGTCCATCATTAATAATTGTCGGTTATAATTTTTAATACTTACAAAGACTATTTGTATGGAATAACTCTGGCAATGAATATTGGATTTTAAACGTAATTTGGCGAGCCGGTTGGCGTGGTTTGTAGATACTTGCCTTTTCACGCCGAAGGTTGTGGGTTCGATTCCCACCCAGGACAGACATTTGTGTGCATGAACATGTCTGTTTGTCCTGAGTCTGGGTGTAATTTTCTATATAAGTATGTATTTACAAAAGAAAAGTAGTATGTAGTATATCAGTTGTCTGGTTCCCATAGCACAAGCTTTGTACAAGCTTAATTTGGGATCAGATGGCCGTGTGTGAAAAATGTTCCAGGATATTATTATTATTATTATTAATTTCCTCGTGTTAAACATTAATCTTGATTACTTTAGACCAGCCAACCCTTAAAAAAATCGTGAAAAGTGTAATGAAAAGAATTGAAAATGTTTTTTTTTAGATTTCGTTATAGATACGGCTCTAATAGAATCCCTAAAGTAACAAATAGAATATAAAGCCCTATTTTATATATCAATGATGAATCTCTTTTTATAATCGTTACCTTGGTTAAGTATGATAGCCAATATTGGATATGTAGGATATGTTTGCCTAGTAGTTAGAACGCGTGAATCTTAACCGATGATCGTGGGTTTACACCCTGGCAAGCACCACGGAATTTTAATGTGCTTTATTTGTGCTTATAATTCATCTCGTGCTTGACGGTGAAGGAAAACATTGTGAGGAAACCTGCATGTATCTAATTTCATTGTAAATATGCAACATGTGTATTCTACCAACCCGCATTGGAGCAGCGTGGTGGAATAAGCTCCAAACGTTTTCCTCAATAGGGAGCGGAGGCCTTAGCCCAGCGTGGGAAATTAACAGGCTGTTACTGTACTGTTACTACTGAGTTTATATTCATACATTTTTGTTGTTTAACTGTACTTTTAAATTAAGACGTAATTACATTAAGCTTAAAACTGTAAATTAATATCATTTTTTTATAGTTAAATATTGAATTCGAAATTCAAATTTAATTTTCAATATTTTTAAGTAGTTATTATGTATGTATTGTACTCTTTTGCCACATTCCGCATTCAAATATAAACTTTATATAATTGAAAATAACAAGCGTGGTTTATTGTAATTTTTACAAATACTTATATATTACAAACGCTTCTTTAAAAAAATTAATAATTGTATATTTTGTTTTTAATATTAACCATTCCTTACATCGCCAATGCGCCAACACTATTGGAAACTAAGATGTCATGTCTCTCGTGCCTGTAGTTACACTGGCTCACTCACCCTTCAAACCAGAACACAAAAATTCTAAGTAATCCTGTTTTGCGGTGGAATATCTAATGAGTGTGTGGTAGCTTTAGTTACCCTTCTCTTACACAAGTGTTTTTCTCTTGCTTTATATGAATGTGTACACAGAGACAGTAAATAACGTCCACAAAGAACGAGATTATATATATATTCTAGAACAGTGAATGACTTATTTAACAACATTTGCGTGCTATGTATTCGAAGTATTAATTATTGAAGTATCTGAACGTATCAAGTGCAAGAATTATCCCGCATCAATTTAGATTACACTTCAGATAATCTAAGAATAGAGAACGTCGTAGAATTGATAACGGACGGAATAAATACATATATTTATGTATTATACCTAACGTAATTAGCTGCCCATCCCGACTTCTTCTTATAACCAATTCGAGATTAAATAATTAATTAAAAATAAGAATTGTTTATTTGAATGGAATAATCCAAACACAAAAAAAACAATACTAGCAACAACTTATCGAACTTTTTAAGAGGAGGATAATTACGAAAAAATGCTCATCGATTTTTATATAATATGTAGGTTTCTAAGTACATTTCCTGTTCATTCATTCATTGAACGGATATAGAATTTTCAACGCTAAGAATACAAGGTGATGATACATCGCCTGACAGTGACTCTCTGAGAGATTGATCACGTTCGTTCCTTATGAAGTCAATATTACAAGTTAATACATTTTATGTCGAGATGGCCTAGTGGTTAGAACGCGTGCATCTTAACCGATGATGGTAGGTTCAAACCCGAGCAAGCACCACTGAATATTCATGTGCTTAATTTGTGTTTATAATTCATCTCGTGCTTGACGGTGAAGGAAAACATGGTGAGGAAACCTGCATGTGTCTTATTTCATTGTAATTATGCCACATGTGTATTCTACCAACCCGCATTGGAGCAGCGTGATGGAAAAACCTCCAAACCTTCTTCTCAAAAGGGAGAGGAGGCCTTAGCCTAGCAGTGGGACATTAACAGGCTGTTACTGTTACATTTTAAAATCGAAGGAAAACAAATATTTATTCATAAATGTCTGAAAATATCGTAACAATACAATACAAATATAATATATAACAGTAGTATAATATTAAATTTTATATTAGCAAACGAAATGTTATATGCCATACCTGATATGTGCTTACCAAAAGGTTCATAGTAAATCATAGTTTTCACACACTTGGTTTGGTTGGTTTCAGTTCATTAGTGCACAGTTTTTACACGAACCAAGCACAAGCACAGAGGTTATAAAATATAAAAAATGTTATGTGCAGTAAGCCGAAAGCGAAACCCTACTGGTGGTAGGGCTTTGTGCAAGCCCGTCTGGGTAGGTACCACCCACTCATCAGATATTCTACCGCAAAACAGCAATACTTGATATTGTTGTGTTCCGGTTTGAAGGGTGAGTGAGCCAGTGTAATTACAGGCACAAGGGACATAAAATCTTAGTTCCCAAGGTTGGTGGCGCATTGGCTATAAGCGATGGTTGACATTTCTTACAATGCCAATGTCTAAGGGCGTTTGGTGACCACTTACCATCAGGTGGCCCAAATGCTCGTCCACCTTCCTATTCTATAAAAAAAAAAAAAAAAAAAAAAAAAAAAAAAAAAAAAAAAAAAAAAAAAAAAAAAAAAAAAAAAAAAGAAATGTCGGTTGGAACACGAAACTGCGACGAAGTGATCATTTTTCACCCGCTCGACCGATAACCCGCTCGGGCTAATTCCTTCGCAGAGTAACAGTGATATAAAACAACGTCACGCGAACTTAGTATTAGATATGAGTAACCAATGCATCTCAAAACAAATTAAGCAAATGAAGAATTCAGTAGTGTTTACCCGGATTTGAACATATTACGGGATCAAGTTCCTTGGTTGAGATTCACGTTTCTTAACCACAGAATCATCTCAACTATTAAAGACATAATTCAGACATATTGAAATTTCAAGCTATCCTTATTTATAAACATATTAAATATTATATCAATAAGATTATTTGTAAAACAAATGTAACAAAAAAACACAATCTTTACAATATAAAGACTATTAAAGGCTCATAAACTGTTTCGTAAAAAGCATTTACACAAATTTTTGATATGAAAACTTTGAACCTTAAAAATGCGATCGCTTGCAGTTTGACAGTTTACGGTATAAAAGAGGGTATAAAACGAGCGTAACGGATGAGGGATGTTTAGCGATAATTAGCGTGGCGGCGCCCTGCATAAATCATACCGAGGCATTGTCTTCCCTCTCTCTCGACAGATTACTTGAGAGAGCTCAAATATTTAACGTTTCTTACGTGGAAATATTCGTGCCCGCTTCCATGTGGATGATTTTTAGTACTTTCTTCAAATGTAAATTGTCAAACGCAAAGGTTTAATGTGCAAATATATATTTTACAATAGGCTACATGTTGCATACTAGAATAGGCTAGCAATCGAAGTTTGTATTTAAATTAAAATATTAAAAATTTATGATTGTCAATAAATCCGTTTTTTTTTCGAGATCTATATTTATGATGCAAAAATTACTTTTAATTTCACTTGAGGGAGAATAAAATAAATTAATAAGAAAAACAGCTTACCGTACATAATGTGATAGAAGAAGTTGGTAATAGGGTAAGTCCAAACAGCAATACTTATGTACTACTATTATACTTATATACTACTTACATGGCACATTGGCGATGAAAAAAATAAGTAAATATTTCTTACAGCACCAATTTTAGCGGTGACCATTATATGGCCCATATACTAGTTTGTATTGTCATAAAGAAAAATTTCAAGTAAATAGATTTAATGATACTAAAAAAAAAACAGTTGAAAGAGTTGACCAATGTATACTGAAAGATAAAGTTTAGTAATGTTAAAACACAAGTAACAAAAAAACAAAAGTAAAGATGAAACGTAAAAATATTTTATAAGCTATCAAAAAACGTTAGAGTATATTAATTTTAAGTATGGAGTAATCTCTCATAGTTCGTCTTCATTATTACGCTTTATGAAAGCCCCACACGAGGCGTTATCTTTTAGAAATATAAAAATTAATGACTTCTTTATGCTTTGAAGAGTAAAATGAAAAACTTCATCTCTCAAAAATTTAGCATTTTTGTGGTGCTATTTCGAAACTTCGCTTAAATTTTCTAGTTCTTTTTTCTTAATTAGTCAAATTTACTTTATTCTACTCGATAAAAAATATACGTTTTTCTGCCAAGCGCGTTATATATTTATAATAACTTCTTAATCAAACCAAGTCAAATATTTTTTATTCAAATATAATTTTACAAGTACTTATGAATCGTCAAGCGCTACCACCGGGTATCGAAAGGTGAATTCTACGGAGAAGAACCGGCAAAAAATACAAATTATTATTACACTTAGTTCTGCGCCACATGTGTATCCATCAACCCACGGAATTTTGTTAAGAAAAAAGTCACTTTTAAAAACACTTAAAATTTATTTCAAAAATAGGATTTAAGAGCAGTATACATACTAAATTTATTTTAGAAATGAGTATTACGCAAATTATAGCTTTATTATTAATTAGTCACATTCCACTCACATTATTTCACGAGGAATGTTCAATATTATCGAATTGTAATCGTCGTGTAATATAATGAATATATAAAGCATTTAGGTATCGAGTAATAAGACCATCGTTCTACTATATATTATGTGCAAATAGCTCTTGATAATTTTTATTTTTTCTAATGAATACAGTTTGAATGAAATACTAATCGTTTTTATTAACTTAATACATTTTTTTTACTCTAAACACAAATTCATAATACGAAAAAGCAATAAAATATCATATGTTCCAAAAAAAAAAAAAATAACCATGAATATTAATATACAGCATATTTATGTTACTGTCATAAATTTTAATAAATTGTATTTTATCTATTGAAATTATATGTAAATAAAATACAAGTAATAATATAAATACGCAAACAATTTATTTAGACCAGCGTCACGTGTGATACTTTTGTTATCAAATCTCTAAAAATTTTCATACGCTTCTTATTCAGGCCATGTTGCATTTATTGAACTTTCTTCTATTGAGATACTAATAAACACGATTTTTCGTACAGTATGAGTTCAGTAGTAGTAGTAGAGTATCATATATCAGCTCATTTTCTTTTACTTATATTCGGCTTTCTTATTAAGCGGGCCATTTTGGCTGTCCAGGTACCAATCTATTCTACTGTCAATTAGCAATAGTTCTTTCTCTGAACTAGTGTAAAAAGTGATGGGATTAGTTATAGCAGATATAAAGGACATAATATCTTTTTTGCCTACGGTCGATGTTGCATTGGCTTTTTCATGTCCATGAAAGTGCCTTTTTCCATCCCAAATTACGTTTATTTTTATACTGATAAATGTATTCTGTTTGTTCGCATGTGTTCAGCACGATATGTGAAAATATTTTCTTACTCTTTGTTCATGAACTTACGCCTTATGCCTCCGACACAATTGATAGGCTCAAAGAATAGTCAATAATTAAATAAATGTGAATTTTACAAGAGCAGAATATCTTTACCCGTCAAGCCGAAACACAACAATATCGAATATTATTTTTATTAGATGTTTATCGGTAGAATAATTTATCAGTGTTCGATGACGTAGACCTGCGAAAAGTTCTACCACCGGGGGTTAAATTCTATAAATATTTATAGAAATTACAAAGTAATATTCTGATTTATCCTAACGATTGCTCAATTTCGTTTGCTTATTAAAAACTTCGAAATAACTTTCCAATTTCACAATCAATATTCATAACACACGACACACAGTCGATTCCCATAATTCCAATTAAAAGTTCTCATGAACAAGTTTTAACAAGTTACATTCACACCAAATGTATAGAAAACATGTTAGAAATGGTAGAAAATATAACGATTATATTAGTATAAAGAAAAAAAGTACGCTCGTTTCAAGCAGCTGATAATAATTAGTAGCAAACTAATAGAATTTGTCTATGAAATGAGCATGCTTAATTGCCGTCTGAATACTTTTTCGTGCTACCTAGCAGAACGAGTTACGCATAAAATACTAATATTTTCAATACTATTCCAATACATTCACTTAATTTGCAGTACAGCTAGTTATATATCAGTTAATATATAGTAAAAATTGTGATAGTTGGGTGGTATTTACATACATTCAATATCGATGATAAAATTGAGAAAGGTCTTATTAGACCTAGTTACGATTACTTTATTTATAACAGAATTAATCCTAAAATACGTTAAATTTAAAGCCAGAATTACACCACTGTCACTTACACGGCGTTTCTTATTCTAAGGTTGCCAGAACAACGGTGTGTTGCTTACAAACAAAAAACTTTCATTATTATCAAACCTCTTAATTTAGTTCGTAAAACAATTTTTAAGTAATTTGAACTATAATTGAAGAACATACTTTAACATTTGTGTTCAATTATTATATTACAATTAAGATCTAACGAACTTGTATCTTAAGTGAAGATTGCGAGTTCAAGGACAGGCACATTTCACTAAATTTTGATTAATCGCGATGCTTACAATTCTTAATAATGGTGCTTGGTTGTGACGCTTAATTGCACGCTGTGAGAAAACCCGTGTTGTATTAAATTCAGTCACATATATGCAGCCACTAACCTGCGGTTGGTGAAATACACATGTGGCAGTATGTCAGTGAAATTTGAAACATGCAGGTTTCCTTACAATGTTTTCCTTCATCGGCAAGCACGAGATAAATTATAAACACAAATTAAGCACATGAAAATTCAGTGGTGCTTGCCCGGGTTGAACCACGATCATCGGTTAAGATTCACGTGTTCTAACCACTGGGCCATCTCGACTTTTTTTTTTATATTTGCCGGGAGGGCAAATGACTCTACTCCACCTGATGGTAAGTGGTAGTAGAGTCCAAACGCGACGACTGCCAGTACAGATGGGAAAAACGTTCTGCACTAGCCACCTTCGCCTTGCCGGCCCGCAAGATGCCTCTTCACGCCTCGTTTGAAGGAACCCGGGTTGTAAGAGGAGGGGAATACGTGGGCTGGTAAGGAATTCCATTTTTTGGAAGTGCGACAAAGAAAGGAGTTGCCAAATTTCTTTGTTCGCGATGGAATTGATGTCACAGTTAGGCGGTGACATCTAGAACCAGCTCGCGTGGACTTAAGAAGGAAGGGGGAAGCAGGAATTAGAGAGAATAATTCCTCAGAGCACTCGCCGTGATACAGTCGATAGAAAGCGCTCAGTGCTGCTATCTCACGACGCAGTTGTAAAGGTTCAAGGGTGTTTGTGACCTTTACGTCGCCAATAATGCGTACGGCACGTCGCTGCAGCCGGTCCAAGGCCTCCAGTAGGTACTTAGCGGAGCCATCCCAAAGGTGCGAGCAATATTCCACGCAAGATCGTACCTTTGTTTTGTACAGCAGGCACAGTTGTTGTGGCGTGAAAAAACGCCGCACCTTGTTCAGAACTCCGAGTTTCCGTGAAGCTGTTTTTATAACAGCCTCGATGTAATCCCTTGGACTAAAGTCGCAGCGAACGTCGATCCCCAGCATGTCGATTTTGCTTTGTATCACCAGCGGAGTACCACAGAGGGAGGGAAGAGGGGAAAATGCTGACATTTTCGCTGTGAGAGCGCATACCTGTGTTTTCTTGGCATTAAACTCAACAAGATTATCAGAGCCCCATTTAGCGATGAGCTCTAATGTCCTATCGAGTTCAACGACAAGATCCTTCCGCCTCTCCTCAATTTCCGCCCGCCCAGCCACTGCGCGTCCATGGTATCCACCATGCACTGTACTATCGTCTGCATAGCAATGTATGTTCCCAAGAGAGAGCATATCATTGATATGCAAAAGAAAGAGTGTCGGAGATAGCACAGATCCCTGGGGGACCCCAGCATTCACTACATAGAATTGTGAAGCTCAACCATCAACTAAAACACGAAGGCTACGCTTGTGTAGGAAGCTGGCAATCCAGGTGCATAGCTGAGCAGGCAGACCATATGCCGGCAGCTTGGAGAGAAGACTTCTGTGCCAGACCCTGTCGAAAGCCTTGGAGATATCGAGGCTGACAGCCAACGATTCTCCATGCTTGTCGATAGCTTCACCCCAGAGGTGTGTTACGTACGCTAGAAGATCACCTGTAGACCGTTTTGGTCGAAACCCGTACTGACGATCATTAATTAGACAGTGATCTTCTAGGTAATGGATCAGTTGGTTGTTTAAAATCCGTTCCATCACCTTACAAAGTACTGAGGTGATAGCTATTGGCCGATAATTTGCCGGGTCAGACCGATCCCCTTTTTTGGGAACCGCTTGCACATTAGCTCTTCTCCAAGCCTCCGGCACACATCCCGAAGAGAGAGACAGTTGAAACAGGCGCGTTAACACAGGAGACAGCTCCGCTGCGCACATCTTTAGCACTATGGCTGGTATTCCATCGGGACCGCTAGCTTTCCGTACATCAAGTGACTTTTTCAGCAATGCTATTTCATAATTAAATATGACAATAATAAGTGTTAAAAGATTGATAGAGTGCAAGAATATGTACACATATAGTTAAAAGGTTTCTGAGAAATTAATTAACAGCCTCTAAATCTTTCACATTGGAGCATATTCCACCATGCTGTGCCAATGAGGGTTTCATCCGAATCATCAAGACTACCTCACAATGTTAACCTACTCCGCTAAAAACGAGATAAATTATAATCAGAAAATTTAGTGCTTACTCAGGTTAAAATTGACATATTCTGTCCACTGTGACATTGCGGCCCTTTCTGTAAAGTAACAATAGCTATTACGAATCTTCATAAGACATAATTAGTTTTGGTAAATTCTCGAATGGCAACGGAATTTCATCCCATGTGTATTCTAGCATGAAGGTTGATGAATCAATGTAATTACAATCACAAGGAATATACCAATCTGTAATCCAATTCCATGGTTGTATTGGCATGTAAGGGCTAATTTCTACGTTTCTGTAAAACGTCATACGAGTACACCTACCTACCAATGACGTTTCCATTTAAAATTGCAAACATACACTTTCACCGTATTTTTTTAACATTGTTTTGAATGTTAAGTTATTGTTTATTTTTAATACTATTTTTTATTGAAAATACATAGACTGGCAGGTAAATTTAAAGCCATTAGGGCTGTACGAAATATTGACTATCTCACATCGCCAATGCACCACCACCCTTGGGAACTGGAATGTCACGTACCTGTAGTTACACTGGCGCATTCACCCTTCAACCCGGAACACAACAATTGCTCTTTAGTAATAGAACATGTGCTGAGTGGGGTGGTGCCTACCCAGACGGTCATGCACAATGCCCTACCACCGAAATTAATTGCAACAGAAACAATATTGAGAGAACTTTGAACTTGTTAACTTTTTATAAAAAGATGGTGAAGGGTTAAATAACCCTATTATTTAACCCTTCACCATCTTCCTATAAACATAAAATATAATATATGTTACTTTCTATTATATCCTATGAGGTACATCATTTCGTTGTTAGTGTAATTTTATTGTACATGAATTTCTTCAGTAAAGCTATCATAAACATGTTAATATTTATTATTGAGATTCCTATATACGACCTTTGAACTCACACTAGCGTGTGTATTACTCTTTATGTGATTGAAACACTTGCAATGCGGCTAATAATTTACTCGCTTGTATGAATAAACAGTACTTCCGCATTTCTAATGTATTCGAATGAAAAACATCAATTATATAATATCCTTGGAGATTAATTTGTGCTAAACCGCGGACGGTGTTTATTTAATATTTATGGCTACTGAAGTTAACTAAAACAAAACTAAAATCAAACTACTATTTATTTAGCTGCTATTAGCGTAAACATTATCTCCGTATAACATAAAATATTACAGCATGTATAAAGCATAACTTTAAAACGAATTCATGCTTATTCAGTAGAATTAGGATTATAGTGAAAAGTTTAATTAGAGTCTAAAATACCTAAAGCAGTTCATCAACTAAAAGAACTCGTGTGAATTAAACAAAATATACTTCCTTTAAGTGAGCTCACAAGCACTTTCGTATCATATTACGAGATTAAATTAAACGTAAAATTTGGATTGTGGGTTCGACTGAGAAGAACAAATAAGAAACAGATTTGTTATTATTTATTACGATAAGAACTACAAGTATTAATTAAATTTAGCTGTCTTTATGTATATAGGTTTTTACAAACTGTAAATAGTGTCGTAGAATCATGTCTTATTGATATTTATTTTGTAATATCTCTAAAGTGATGCAGAGTAACGAATGAAAATCATTTCAGAAATAAATTCACTATAGAAGAATCATATCTTAACGATATTATAAAATAAAATGTATTATCGAGATCATCCCTATTTTTTTTGTATATGTATAGAATAGGTAGGCGGACGAGCATATGTATGCGCATCTTCTTCTCCCGCCGTAAGTGTTGCCGGGGTTAGGGGTCTTTGTACCGTGAGAACCCCCTAGGATTTGGAGGC
Source organism: Nymphalis io (assembly GCF_905147045.1). Classification (NCBI taxonomy): domain Eukaryota; kingdom Metazoa; phylum Arthropoda; class Insecta; order Lepidoptera; family Nymphalidae; genus Nymphalis; species Nymphalis io. The sequence goes on along the minus strand of NC_065890.1, from coordinate 14,209,805 downwards.
CTGCAGAGGCGGGTCGGGGCGTCACGGTAGTATACGCAAGTGATCATTGGCATTGTAAGAAATGTTAGCTGTCGCTTACATCGCCAATGCGCCACCAACCTTCCCTTGTGGCCGAAAACCGGGAAACCAAATGACTCCACTTCACCTGATTGTAAGTGGTAGTGGAGTCCAAACGCGACGACGGCTAGTACAGTCGAGAAGAATGTTCTGCACTAACCGCTCCCGCCTTGCCGGCCCGCAAGATGCCTCTTCACGCCTCGTTTGAAGGAACCCGGGCTGTAAGAGGAAGGGACCACGTGTACTGGTAAAGAGTTTCATTTTTTAGTGGTGCGAGAGAAAGAGTAGCCAAATTTCTTCTGCGCGATGGACTTGAAGTCACAGTGAGGCGGTGACATCGAGAGCCAACACGATTAATTATACTAGCACACTCAGGCTGAGTGTGCTCAAACCGGAACACAACAACACCAAGTACTGCTGTTTTGCGGTAGAATATCTAATAAGTAGGTGGTACCTACCCAAATGAGCTTGCACAAAGCCCTACCACCAGTTAACATCAATGACCAATAATTAATAATGGAATTGTAGTATTGTTGAAACGAGATTAAGAGAATAAATTGATAAGAAATATCTTGGTGTCAAAATTTTCTAATTTAAATTCTATACCTATTTGTTATCTTTTCCTGGTTTTGTCAGTGTCACCGTCTTCGTTTATTTTTTAAATAAAAGCTCTTGTCACCTTTCTTCCTATTTTACGAAAAAGGTATATAAATATTTGTTGTCAAACCAATAAACAAATATTCGCATTTTTAATACCTATTGTCATAATAAATCATAAATCTAGTGTTAAGTGTTGTGGCTTTGGTAATTAAAATCAACCGGATGAAAGTATTTCCCAATAAAATGGAGTATAAAACTCAATACGAATACCGTTTATTTAATATTTTCAAAATTAAAAAATATATTTTTTCAATTTTCGTTTTAATAATGTTTATTTTTTTATTTTATTTACATGATAATATTATTTCATTTTTTAACTAATTGCCATTTTTATAGACGAACCGAATGAGTTCGATTCGGATGAAAAAATTACAAAATATTTTTAATAAGCATTCTTAATTAATACTTATACACATAACAAAAGTTGGATATATTTTTCAATAATACGAACACACAGTAATTCCCTTATTTACAATTGCGTTACATAAATCGAATAGCCAATACTTTAATTTTCAACTAATTTAGTTGAAAATATTATACCTAGGTAAGTTATTTAACAAAATAGCTAAGTTATTTGTTTCATTTATACTCGATTTTATTTACGAAAGTTATTGAATTTAATGTATACCGAATCCAATATAATGTGAACATTGGAATCTTATTGGGCGAGTCCCGCCATGAGAATAATTTCTTGTACGACTGAGTTTATATTGATGAAACTTTTACTAAACTAAAACTGAATAGTTTAAAGTGTTAAAATTAAAGGAAAATATTTAATTAAAAATAGCTGAGAAGCGATTTAATTACATTTCCATTTTAAAAAAATATTATCGATGGGAAATTTGTATTTTATTTAGTATTTCCCAAACTTTAAAAAACAAAGCGTCGTAAAACTGTTATATTAACCAAGTTTTAAATAGATCTTCCCGGCGAAACAATAAATTGTTTGGAAGGCGAACGTACTTTTCTCATAACTGAACTTTGAGAAGCATTTTCAACGTCTTTGAGGTCGCGAGGTATAAGTTTCGATCCCGGGAAGGTATCAATAGCGAAATTATCGACATCCGACAACTTTTAGTCAGATTTAAAAGTAATCAACGAGGCACAAGCTACCATGATTGGCTAATCTTGAACATTTTCGAACTTCTTTTTAATACAATATTTTTCCACAGTATAAAAATATTGAATAATTAATTTTATATCGTAATTTGAATACGATACACGATATAATATTTATAAACCAATGCTAAGTGCTTGTTTATCTCCTAATAATATACTAGTGCTCTTCGAATTATTATTAAACTACCCACCTACAAAAAAATAATGTTCTGAGAAATTTATATAAAAATATTCAAGATTACTAAGAATTTTATTCAATTTCATTAAAAATAATACGAAGATCTATCTGCTAAATATTATGTTAATAATATGAATACATTATTATTAAACGTTTAACGTGTTCTGCATTCCAATATAAACTGAATCCGAGCCTAAATAACTTTGTATAAAACGTGGGCAGCCTAAGGGATGCTATGGAACTCGCCCTTCTAATAAATTGCCTAAATACCTACATTACATTATTAGAGAAAATTGGACCCAACTCAATATAACGTTAATTTAGTACATTTATAGTACATTCAAAATGTAAATGACATAAGCATGATATTTTGAAAGTTTTTTTAAATATATGGCGCCCAATATGGGACAACAAATGTATTATAAAAATTATTCTTTAGTAGCTTTTATATTATAGCTTATACGATAATATACTTTGTTCATACTACATGTATTTTGATTTATTATATCCATAACTTGTATAATATTCATGTTATTGGAACTTACTAATTTTAGATGATAACGTAGCCCTCCTCTGCAGAATGTATTTCACATTCTTACAAACACTAGTTTAAATAATCCAAAAGTGTGACACCAAAAAGTTATATAAAATCAAAATACTGGCAGTTATCTCGATATGATCGTATAAATGATTCAAAAGCACAGGCTCACGACACACAATATCTTAATCCACTAGCACAGCACCCCGCACGTAAGCGGTGATTTCGTGAACACTAATCACTCGGGACGCGTAACGCGAAGGCAGGACACGTCCACCCGCCACGGCACCGCGGCGACTACTGAGGCCCGCGCCGCGCAAGCCTCTTCGACTGTTCACCATCGGGTTGGCAGAATTGTTAGACGCCAGCGCTAAGTCAGAGCATTTTCATAAGATATATTAAGTTTTTATTTCCTATACGATTGTCTATGCATATTGCTGCGTCTTTATATTCTAAAAACATTTGCATGTACCATTTCGATTAACGATAATATCGTAAAAATCTACTATTATCAATTTTTTCATGAATATACTAAGCACATACTTTTATTTTAAATAATGTAAACGTTACTTATATAAAGTCACTAAGATTGATTGCATTATCTAATAACTACTTGCAGTTATATTTTCAAAACTGTCACAACAATTAAACAATGATAACAATTGTAAACCATGTGACACTTCACACGTGTTGTTCAATAATATTAACACGAAGAGATGGTTTTCATAGTATCGAAAGAACAGTTATCGATGTCAGATGTTCTTACACAGCCATGACGGTACGTTTTGTAAAACGGAAAACTTTATACCAATAAATCTTCACACATCTGGGTCACAGATGATTCAGAGTTTATACAAGAATTTATATAAATAGTTTCATTCTATATTATAAACTTACCAAACTCGACTTGTCTCCGCATGTAGAAAATGTGGATCTAAGCCATAGATCGCGAGTTTAAGTACGGGTACAAGTGACTTTTCACGTACTCAAAATATTTTTATAATTCTTCTGAAAAAAAAAGAATAAATTTGAAAAAGACAAATTTTCAACTTGTATATTCACCAGCCCTTAGCAGAGTTGCGTGTTAAAAGAACCTTGCAACATTTTCCGTCTCCCTTCCAGGGATTATTGGTGTAACTTTTCAATGTCAATAGGCGTCAGTAGTAATTTTCAAGGAAAGAGGTTTTCGCTGTGGATCATAAACTAATGAATGGTCGATGACATACATAGCTATTTCAAGTAGCTAATAAATATATAATAATAATATGTCTCTTCACAGAACGCCCAGTAGACGTGAAACATCGAAATTGAGGATTATTTAAATGGTTTATAATTAAAGAAAACCAATATATTATATATAGCGACGAAGTATATAAAAACGAAATTATAAGGAAGTAGCTTTGTATGTGGTGCATTTTTAAAGTAGTGGTAGAGGAGTGTAATGCCGTTAGCCGTCAAGGCACGCCAATAGACGTACTAAATTTGTGTAAATGGAACAAAAGGCGGCTTAATGCCTGAAGGCATGTTTTGGCTAATCAGAAATACATGATACAAATACAACTTAATTATTAATTAATTTAATTTTGTATAATTACTCCTACATTTCTATTTCTAAACCAAAAAAGAGATAAGATATGTACTTGTATCAGATACTTACTGCGTATCTATAAAGCTTACGCTACCGGAGTTATTATTACATTGTAGAGGTTTTAACAGGCAGCCTGGGCCTCATTCATCAATTACCCTACAAGCAAACATTAATCTATATATTGCTGTTTCAGTTTGAAGGGTCGACCATTAAACAATAATAATAGGGATAGGACAATTTGGAACCTTTAATTCATAACACTTTTATATTATATGGTATCACCATCAGGTAACCCATTAGCTACTCAGCTTTCTTCAATTTCATTCGACTTTCATTCGATCAATTATTGCATGAAATTGTTAGTGTATTATATTGAATTAAATATTTGTTATTTCTACATATATTATACGAATAACTCAAACGTTCACCAGTTAATATCGAGCTATAAATATTTTTCATTACACAAACAGATCAGCCACCGAATAAAATCAGAAATTTCTACTCTGTGACTTTTGGGCGAACTTAAACACGCAGTCTTAGGTAACCTTAGATAGGCATATTATGTAACTTACATTTATATGGCCTTAATTTTAGTTTGAATTTCTATTGAAACACATAATTAAATATTCAGATTTAGTCTATAATCCCTGCCAACATCATATTTTGTTTTTAATAGGATTTATAGAATTAGTAAAATATAATTTATTTCATCATCAGCCGAAAGACGTCCACTGCTGGACAAAGGCCTCCCCCAAGGATTTCCACGTTGATTTCCACGTTGATAATTTATTTATATATGTATTAATAAAAATAATTTAATGTGTAAATAACTCGATAACTATGATTTGTTGTATTATTAATAAATGGGTTGTGTTCTCATCATTAATATATCAGTTATAAAGCGCGTCATGATCTTTCGTTTATAAAAAGGTGAAGTTACCCGAAAACCCGTAAATGTCTTAATGAGTTTTGAGCGTAATCATTACGAGTCTCCTAGTTTGGTAGACATTAAGTTATTTCGACACTTTAACTGAAAGTCGCATATTATTGTTAAAATAAATACAGTTTGTTAAGAAAAATCTTATGACCGATGTAGTCGACTGTACTCGTTGATTGACAAATGAAATTTTTATGAGTACCCCCGCCACTTACACCTCACTAATGACGCCGTATGCATTAGTACAAAGCGACATCTCGCGGATGGCGTGCGCGACTTGCATTAAGCGAAACCAACACGCACAGCATCAGCCAATCAGAACATCATGTTCGTTGCACACATGCACAGTCACTCTCGTATCGTATAGTCCACAAACACTTTCGCCACGGTAAAGTTAGCATAGCAAACGTTCAAATGAAAGATAGGCTCCTCTTTGAGTCTTATACATCTGTCCAGGGCAGGTCTAAATAGGATGCAAACACAGATAAGGCCAGTTCTCGCGATGAATGGTAAATTAGTAGAGCCGCGAGCCATTTCATATACTTTGAAACAACTTTTTTTTTTAAAAAGGGGTCGTCGAAAACATTGCCACAATGTTGAATGATAAAGGTTATGGTCAGTTTGTTTGAAACTTAAGACTAATTCTTAAAAGGTTTCGCTTTTAAAATAATGATGTTTTTAAATATACGTACAGTATATGTATGTAAATGTATGTATATAATACGCAAACGTTAACTTTGTATGTGCTATATATGTCGGCTTATCTAATTTGTTATCTATATGAAATTTGTATATTTCGTTTTTAAATTATATAATTTCTTATTTTATTTGTTATGATATATTTGTCAAAGTTTTTTAAATTAATACAGAGAGATGTATTAGTATTATTGAATTATAGTTTTTTTATTATTACTATTATTTTTTTATATATCTTGGTGGTAAGGCTTTATGTAAGCCCGTCTAGGTAGCTACCACCCACTTATCAGATATTCTACCGCCAAACAGTAATTCTTTGTATTGTTGTGTTTCGGTTTGCGTTGATCGAGCCCGTGTGCGGTGGTGACCACTTACCATTAAGTAATTTGCCTCTCCGCCAACTTGTATTAAGCGATCTTGAAATGTCAGAAAGTGATATGCGACTTTGACCACATAACTATAACATTACAAGAATACACGCATCAAAATAGTATATCTCCATAAGTCAGTCAACATTTCACGGGTGTGTTATGAAGTGAGTTCTTAGAGAATAGCACTACAGATTATAATTATTTTTATTAAAACATTTTTTTTTACTATTAATAGACCAGCGTTTGACCGTTGTCTTACCTGATGTTAATATTTCAGCTCCATATCGCATAAGCACGATAGCCACCTAATAACTAAAATAACCATTCAATATTGTACTCGTTGTTTTTTTTAAATATTTTACAGCGTTTTTCGTAGGAATTTAAAAACGATTTATTCGTTTATGTTATTCAAATTTTCATTTATATACTACAAAAAATAAACATTGTAAATTCCCTTGCTCCCATACTGGAATTTATTTATTTTAGTATTTTTTATAGTATTTTAGCTATACAGCCACAATTGTATTGAACTTTGTACCTACTAGTATTTCAATAAATATGTATATATAATACATTAATACGTTAAATATAAAAGCCAGTGGGATATAGATTAAAAACACAACACGACAAAAATACGTGTATAAGTGCTTTAAAACCTACGTGTCATTTCATGCTTTTAATATCTTCTACACATTTAAATTGGACCCTACCAAAATGAAAATCGTTTAGCATAATTTACATGATGAGAAATTCGATAATATTATTATTCCAATACAAAAACAAAATATATGTTAAGAAAAAATTAACAATGTAAAGAGTAATGCCAGTTTGTCATTTTATTAGCCTCTCGGGGACCATATGATTTTCGAAATGTTATAACCCAATGTTTTAATCTGATACGTGATTCGAGTTGATATTAACTATTCATTTTGAATAATTTCAACAAGAGTAAGCTGCGTGGTATTTTGTTGTATAGTGTTTAGCTCGTCCAGAACATTAACTTTTGTTACTCAGCTAAAACATTTGGCATTGCTATTTTGTAGACTGCCAGTGCGATTATTTATATATATATAAATATAGTTTTATTTAAAAAAAAAAGTAAGCAAGAAGACTAGGGAAAATATTAAGCATCCGTTACATTATATAATGTAGGCGGCACTGTATAAGTAATATATTGAATTAAATACCGAACTGTTATCGTAAACGGGTAATAATAAAAATGAAATGAACCCATCTTGGCTTGGCTTGGCTGAAATACGCTAATCTTACTAAAGACTGAGGGTTCTAACACGGGCTAACACTAAATTCTCATGAGCTCTATTTGTCTTTATTATTCAACGCGATTCCGTAAAAAAACATGCACGAGTCACATGACGTTGTAACACATATGTATTCTCCAATCACTATTTTAGCAGCATGATAAAATACTCTCAAAGCTTACATCAAGAGGCGACAAAGTCTTCGCCCAGCTTATATATCAAAAGCTATGGAAATAATATTCTTAAGGAGGTAAATAAAATACATAAATTAAAATCAAAGTAAATTAGTTTTACCAATTAATCGGATCAGACATCAAAAGAAAGATCTTTCGAATTTCATCAATTTTATTATATAACGTATATAAGTTACAACAACAAATAAATAAGACTTCATTGAATTTCATAATAATAATTAATCAACGTTATTGAAAACAAAATATTGTAAATTAAATTAAATTTTCTTCCAGGCGAACTTTGTGACAGATACTTAAAGTATCTGTTTGCCTGGAATAGATTGCTGTAGCTTTAATGCCTTTGCACGCTTTAACTAGCTAAACAGCGCAGGATCGTTATGATTATGTGCTATATTGTGTTTTTGTGCAATCAAATTATAAATTATAAATAAAATTTAAATAATAATCGACCATAGTACTCAATATGAAATTTTATACATGATAAAATGCGGGATGATATTTATTGATTTTCATACAAGATAAGCTGTTATTTACTTTGTAAAAACGAGTAACTTCAGAATTTTCTTTTGGGTTCTGTTCGGTAGAACCTTTGTTACGTTACATATAACAGAAATTATGTTCAGATCCCAAAAATACATACATAGTAATATATGTATACTACATACATATAATGCATTATATTATATACAAATTGTACTGAATATTGTTATATAAGTTTTATTCATTGTTTATTATATTATACCAATCTAGATGCTCGAGTTGATCACGTGATGATGGGACCTGCCGAGCTCAGCGGCTGGCCAGGTTGAATTTAGACACTTTTTCTTAAACTCTCGATTGTGGCGGATATCTTAGTCTTGATTCCTTTGTTTTATTTTTGTGTCTAAATTGAACGTGTCAATATACGTTTACTTTACTGTTGTATAGTTTTAGTTATTTGTATAGTATTAGTTAAAAAAATATTTCCATCCCGATTGCTAAAAGTATAATTAATAATATTTATTTTGTTTATCGATGTATTTACGTTATACAAGCTGTGATAAGAACAGCCGATGTTATAATGACGGCAATGACAGCCGACCTTATCACCCTTCGACAGACACGCGAGCCATTATGTATTAGAAAATTTAATTGTTTTATAGCTTATATCGTTTACTAAAAAAAATGTGTTATGTGTATAAAATCATATACTAATTTTATCTTGTACCTTTGGTTGTTCGAACCGTAGTTGTTACTATAATTTTCGCAGTATAATAATTATATAATTTTGTAGATTGTATTCTGCTCCGAGTAATTAAAGTGAAGTTGTAAGACAATAGAAGTAGTTAGTACTCCCTGACTCTGATATGAATATAATATTTAATAATAATAAAATTTACGACAAGAAATTCATTATAAAAGTAAATAAATAGAGATTTCAGTTAATTAATTTGTAAATCTAACTCAATAATCAATTAAATATTCAAAAATCTTTATTCAGTATAGAAGCTTCTCACTTACTTATTGATGGTCATAAATCTACCTCCGGTTTCGAAACAACCAGACTTAAAAATTATCAGATTTTGTTTCATTCATTCATTGAGAAATAAATATATATTTAGAGCGTTTTGTATGCTTGAAGAAATATTAATATTTTTTTTTTTGAGATATTGTGATAAGAACTTGATATATATTTACAAGGAACATATACAAACATATTGCTTACATCACTCGACTGCTCAAAGTACTTTACTTGACGCAATAATTAAAACGCAATTGGTTTGCAACTGGATTACAGGAAAGATGAAAACTACCTCTTTTACCGTTAAAAATTGTAGTGTGCCATAAAATATTATATAATTAGTAAATTTATAGACGATATCATACCTTACTGTAATTAGCAATTACAAATATCACAAAAAACGCGTAGTTTTCTTCACCAGTTCTTCTCTATCTATAAGTAAGTGTAATGCTTTAATATTGAATAAATAAATTAGATTTGCATATAAATAACTTAAATATATATTTTATAATATAATTACAGCTAAAAGTATTATTTCATAATACAATTCCTACTGGATTAATTCTGATATCAATAGTGGAATCCGGCCGTCAGTATCGCGACGACGGCTGACCTTATCAGCTTCGGACAGAGGCGAGCACGCGAACGTCACCCTTTCACAGTTAAATGCAGTTTATCAAAACTATATTTATTTTTTACGTAATAAC